>NC_041383.1:692425172-692439657 GCF_002162155.2 Triticum dicoccoides | reverse complement strand
CAACATTTTTTGTCAACCTCCGGTAATGACTCGGGCGTAGTTAGGAATAAATGAAAGGTGTGCACACTTACAAAAGTCTACCCTAACCCATGTGTCATTCAATATTTGGCAATATACATAAATAGATCAATAAAGTCTCACGACATTCTAGTTCGGGAAATGTATTCCAAATGTGCAAATATAGAATACAAATTGTCTTACATGAAAGATACACAAGTAGAAAATTACAACAACAGCTAACTATATGCTTTCAGATTCTCGTGAAAGCTTCAACTATGACATCTTCACATACTTCCAAGAACACACCTCTTTCAATAAATGACGCTAAGAAATACTAGTTCAAGCGATCATTGCCCACTATTTTCAACTTATTTTCCACTAGATTCATTGAAGAAAATACTCCTTCAACACTTGCCATCACCACCGGTAAGATCAGTATGGATTTGATGAGTAAGTAGAATAACTCATAAAGTTCATATTTTGCTGTTTCAACAAGCATAATAGAGAGACCACCAATATTACATACATATCTAAACCAAGCCTCTTGTCTCTTCTCATCAATAAAGATGGCAAGTTGGAATTCAAGACATACCAATCCATGATTGATATGTCCTTGGGTAGAATTCGACAAGTATCATTACCTTGAGTTCATCATAAGAAACAAAAAAATTGAATGGATTCAAAGCCTAGATGCAAACAAGAAACTCTGTAGTAACCCCATCAAATGGATTGTCAAGATCTTGAATGATTTCATCAATCATAGCAAGACATACTTTTCTTCAATAATGATCATAATTTATTTGTACTTTGTAATACTTACATGATCTTCCATGAGGCATATAAATATCCTTCGGCAGAGGACATTCGCTGCCTATGTTTGTTGCAAAATAGTGCCACCTTTCCAAGAAATTATTCCCATCCATCAGACTGTAGCGATCACTGTCGGTGTCAAAACCGGCGGATCTCGGGTAGGGGGTCCCGATCTGTGCGTCTTAGGCTGATGGTAACAGGAAGCAAGGGACACAATGTTTACCCAGGTTCGGGCCCTCTCGATGGAGGTAAAACCCTAATTCCTGCTTGATTAATACTGAAGATATGTGTAATACAAGAGTAGATCTACCACAAGATCGTAGAGGCTAAACCCTAAGAGCTAGCCTATGATGGTATGATTGTAATTGTGATCAGCCTTCTAAGGACCATCCTCTCCGGTTTATATAGACACCGGGGAGCTAGGGTTTACACGGAGTCGGTTACAAGGAAGGAAATATAATATCCGGATCGCCAAGCTTGTCTTCCACGCAAAGGAGAGTCCCATCCGAACACGAGCTGAAGTCTTGTATCTTGACGCTTCTATAGTCCGGACGATGTGTACAGTCCGGCTGTCCGGATACCCCCTTATCCAGGACTCCCTCAGTAGCCCCTGAACCAGGCTTCAATGACGATGAGTCCGGCGCGCAGTCTTGTCTTCGGCATTGCAAGGCGGGTTCCTCCTCTGAATACTCCAAGGTTATTATCGAACATGTAGGCCGTGTCCGAATCTGCAAAATGATCTTCACATACCACCGTAGAGAGAATGATACTTCAGCTGACAACTTTTAGATGACGTGACATGCCATTACAGCCAGGTCATTATTTGAACCGTTTTTTCACAACCAGCCACAATGCGCATTGCGAGGCGGTTTCCTTGACACGTCTTGTCAAAGCAGAGATCATGTCCCCTTATCATGGGATTCTCATCAATACGGGTATGGGTAATCCCGCCGTGCCATCAATTGTGGCGCTTGGGAAGTAAGCGATTCTCAACAGGCTAGTGGGGAGGCGCACCGCTTTCGTCGCCTCTATAAAGGGATAAGAGTTCCCCATTCTTACCCACGCCTTCTTCCTCCTCTGCCCACTCTTGCCTCCCCGAGCTCCAACGCCCTAGTCCAAGTCTTCTCCGCACAGCTAAACAAGCAGGAGGCAAATGGGTGGCTTCCACCATGAAGGAGAAGAACGTCGCAAGTCTTCGGGCGACCGGATACTTGGCCGCAGACATAGTGCACCGGCTACCAGACGGTGGGCAGGTCATTCCAACTCCAGGACCCCACGAGAGGGTCGTGTTTCTTGCCCACTTCATTCGTGGACTGGGGTTTTCACTCCACCCCTTCGTCCGCGGGCTCATGTTCTACTACGGGCTAGATTTCCATGATCTAGCCCCAAACTTCGTCCTCAACATCTCGGCGTTCATCGTCATGTGCGAGGCTTTCCTCCGCATCAAGCCTCATTTCGGCTTGTGGCTCCAAACCTTCTGCGTGAAGCCGAAGATCGTGAGCGGCCAGCAAGCTGAGTGCGGAGGAGCCATGGTGGGCAAAATGCCTAATGTCACCTGGCCTGACGGCTCCTTTGCGGAAACCGTGAAAGGGTGGCAATCGGGGTGGTTCTACATCACCGAGCCACGTGACGCCAACTGGGCGGCAGCCCCCGAGTTCCGATCCGGAACCCCTATGCGGATCACCTCCTGGGAACAGAAGGGCCGGTTATGGGGCGAATCTATAGAGCTGGCCGGACTCATCAACTGCATCAAGGGCATGAAGGAAAAGAACATCAAGCTTGTCAACGTGATCCAGGTCATGCTCATTCGCCGGATTCTGCCGTGCCAAAGGCAGGCATTCAATCTGTGGGAGTTCGTCCTGGCCGAACACCGGACGCTCCAGAGGCTCTATGGCATGAACCACAAGAACGCGTGGAAGGCGTTGTTCAAGGCCACCGAAGTACCTCCTCTCATAACCGAGGACCATGGGCTCCATGCCGCACGGCACCCTACCCAGGTGAGTTCTCAGGCTACCACCGGGTTCGGTTCTTCCCAATGTATTCATGGAGAATTCCTAAGTGATTGTGTATATTGTTCAGGAGTATGTGGAGACAGCGGAGCAGATAGACTGTCCGGCTCCTTTGCCGGAAAGCCCAGCTACTAATCTCCTAACGAAGATGTTGGTCCCGGTGCCCTACAAGGGGACGGAGAAGAAGGCCGATAAGAAGGCTCCAGGGACCCGAAAGGGTCCCTAGCGTAAGGCTGCGCCCAAAGCCTCGTACGAAGAGGACGAGGAAGACTCCTCCCCGAAGGGGAATAAGGACAAGAAGAAGAGGCCGTCCTATCCGGACAGGATGGGGGGCCTGAGACGGCGGACCAGGGGACCAGGAGAGGCCCCTGGCGCAAGGCCGTCATACCCTTGTCGTCTGATGACGAAGAGACAGATTCCTCCCATGGAGGCAGGGAGGAACAAGAAGAAACACCCCCCCCCCCCGTGTCGGGGGAGGGAAGAAGAGGAAGTCCGCCCCGGTGGGAGAGACTGGGACATCCAAGAAGGGAAAGGTGTCCCTTCCGGACTACTCTGCCACCGCCGCCGATAGCGAGGAAGGGTGGCTACCCAGGAAGAAGCCCCTAGTGCGATCGTAAGTATCCGCACTCAATCGTAATTTCGCTTCATAGTTTTGTTTGTAATGCCGAACTTGTATGCAGTACGGCCAGGGCCCATCCCGAAGCATCGTCTTCGGACGGGTCCTTGAGTGAGTCAGCAATGAACTCACTCCCGACGGCCACGATCCTCGGCCTGCGGACGACACGGAGGTGTTGTCCCAAAGGCTCCCAGAGATGGAGGAGGTGGCCCTGGAGGTGCCTCAAGGCGGCGTCCCAAACGTCGGACTCACGGGGTTCAAGATCCCCGCAGATCTTGTTGATGAGAGCCACGACAAGCCGGGCTCTCAGCCGAACACTGTTCCGGAGCCTTCAGTGGTTCCGGACTTAGGCGGGCAACCCCTCGTTAGGGACAGAGGGCCGTCTGTATCAAGGACTTCCGTTGCGCCCGAGGTGCCGGATTATCTGCTGGGAGCACTTCGCGGCACTTCCCTAGATGAAGAGCACCGTACTCTTATGAGTGCGGTGATTCAGAAGGTTTCGTCCGCCAAGAGCGGACTAACCGAAGCCTGCACCAGCCTACTAATAGGCTTTGAGGTAAGTAGTAAAAACGTGTGAAATTACTACCCGATAGGTAGTAGCCCCTGATACTCTGTTTGGTGTTCGGAAGGAAAAACCAAACAGAGGGTCAAGTATAATCCGCAGGAGTCTAATAGTAAGTTTGATTGTGAATAAACAGGCTGTGCTGCTGGCCGCTGCTGCCCGTACGGCTGAAATCGCCGGCCTAACGCAGGACTTAGAGCGGGAACAGGGAGAGCTCGGCCTCACGAGGAGGCAGCTCGAAGAGAGCAAAGGTGAATGATTCCCCTCTCTCCTATAATAAATGGTAAATAAAATTTGATTATGCTAACGACGAAGCGTTGTGATTTGGTAACAGAGGCCACCATCGAAGTGGCGTCTCTCAAGAAGGCGTTGTCCGAGGCCGAACACAAAGCGGCCTCGGAACGCAAGGAGCGCAAAAAGCAAGAAGCCCGGCTGGGCGAAGTACAAGAAGAGCTCCAGGAGCTCGGCAAGAAGCTCGAGTCCGCGGAGCATGAGCTTAAAGCAAAAGAGGTCGAGCTTGCGAAGGCCCTTACAAATATAAAAGACGCCAAGGCCGAAGCTGAGAGGGCATAGCAAGAGATCCAGGAGGCCAAAAAGATAACGACGGGTAAGAAATTCTTTATGCAAAGCAAACATATGGAGGAGGCGTTTCTTTTACTTACCCGAGTCCGGAGCTCTCCAGGGGCATTCGCAGATCTGCCACGCAGCATATCAGATGTCGCGGAGTTCTACCGTGCCCAGGAGGGGAGCTCAACGAAGAAGCTGTTTTGGTCCCAGTATGCTGGGGCCGAACATCCAACGCCTCTGAGTGACCAACTGATGAAGTTGGTCGAACTCCACAAGGCGGCCGAAGTGGCTATGAAGGATCTCATAGTCCGGATATGGCCTGGTGAGCTTCTACCCACCAGCTACTTCAGCATGATCAAGCGGATGGTGGATGTTTGTCCGAGACTGGAAGTCATTAAGCGATCCGTTTGCATTGAGGGTGCCCACCGAGGCCTTGCCCGTGCAAAGGTGCATTGGGGCAAACTGGATGCGGAGAAGCTGGTGAAAGATGGGCCGCCAGAGGGTAAGCCGCATCGTGTCCCCGAGAAGTATTATGATGGCGTTATGAAGGGTGCTTGCCTCGTGGCCGATGAATGTACCAAAGACATAATTTTTGAATGAATTCACCTCTGTCATGTTTGTAATTTAAATACAAAGTTACTTGCGCTATGTAGCGCTTTTGTTATTTAAAATATTACCTTCTGTGCGGCTGTTTATCAAATTCTGAAAGTAGGCCAGTCGGCGGCTTCTGCCCCGTGTAACTAGTACTGGGGTGTTCGTGGAAAACCCGGACACTCTTTATCCAAATGTTTGGTCCCTTAAGGAGGTGTCCAGCGCAGCGAACAAGGCAATCGGACTATACGGCTTTATAACCTTCACTTAGCCATAGAAGTCTACAATTTTAAATTTCGGCGAAGCCCCTAGAATCCGGAAGGCCGAATTGGGGCACTATACACGCCTATATCGGACAAAGCCGAATTATCGCCTAAAGCGGAAAAATCTTTAAGGATTTTAAGACCTCTCGAACAGCGACCAGCTCTCGCCATATCATGCTGATCAGTTTTGTGCTTTCTCTACTGACGTGCTCGTCTGGAAGAACCAGGGCACAATCGCAGTAGTTCTCCCTGCGCTGCCTTAGCCGAATTAACGGAACGTAAGGCACCAAAACAAGGGAGCCGAGCTATCCCAACTGTAGACCCAAGACATGATTCGGAGCTGATGCATATAATGCTATAAGTTCGGGGTGCCGCACTATTGAAAGAGTTCGGACTTGTCTTACCATATTATGGGGCGCCATAAGAAGCCCCTGGCAAATTGAACGTACCGAAGTGTACGGATGCAATATTAAAAGACATTTGTAAGAAAAGTTGCTCAAATAAGAATAATAAGCTGAGCTATATATGGTCTCCCATTGATAAATAATAACTTTAAGCGTATGTTTACAATGAATGCATTAAGCGGAGATAAATAGGATTATTTGACATATCCTATACAGGGGTAGGCTACGTACAGATAGATAAAGCAGGAACAACGATCGTAAATAGATTCCACCTGGGTGTTTCCTGTTGTGCCCGAAGCCTGTTACCTTCTGGGTTTCCTCTCCTATGTAAGTCGGACAATCCGGCTCTTCTGGAGAAGCTGCACTAAAGCAATGTCCTTAAGGGTAAAAGGAAAGGTTACGAAGCAATACCGTACTGTTGACTGAGCCACTGCTACGCCTCCGCCTGTGCCCATGGTATTTTGAGTGCATAATTGTGTACGCATGGCACGAATGCTGCTTGGGTGGGACTTGAGCGGAGGCTGGACTGCTAGTCATGCTCTTGGCGTGCCTGCTGATCCTTTTGCGGGGTGTTCCGCCCTTGCTTGACGGAGCTTGAGGTTGTCGTCGTCGGATTGGTGGTTTGCCTGAGGAGGCCGCATTGTACTTCGGCCGCAAGGGCTGCCATGTGCTCTTCTGTACGGAGAGAGCGGTCCATATTTCCGTTGACTGTTATGACCTCGCGCGGGCCTGGCATCTTGAGCTTCAGGTATGCATAGTGTGGTACCGCATTGAATCTAGCGAATGTGGTTCGTCCGAGCAGTGCGTGGTAACCAGTGCGGAAAGGGACGATATCGAAGATTAGCTCTTCGCTTCGGAAGTTATCCGGAGATCCGAAGACCACTTCCAGTGTTATAGAGCCTGTACAGCGGGCCTCTACTCCAGGAATGACACCTTTAAAGGTGGTTTTGGTGGGCTTAATCCTTGAAGGATCGATGCCCATTTTGCACATTGTGTCCTGATAAAGCAGGTTCAGGCTGCTGCCTCCGTCCATAAGGACTCTTGTGAGGTGAAATTCGTCTATAATTTGCAATCTTTCAAACTTGCATCCGAAATGTGAAATATTTATACAAAGAGGGAGAGATAAAGACAATGCAACATGGTTGGTTATCTAATTGGCTAGTCAAACATGAGGTGGTTCATAGATCTTTGGGTTTTGATTACCGAGGAATAGAGACTTTACAAATAAAAGCAGGGGATTGGGATTCCATTGCTGTCGCGGCAATAATGAGCCAAAGTAGTATTTGCGGTGAATCCCCCAGTTAAGTAGTCATGCATTACAATAGGAACCCCTAATTCTCTTGCAAATACAACTCTCTTATCCATTTCTTCAGATGTACCCGCAGTTGCATTCAAGTAATGCCCCTTGATTTCACCGGTTTCGGCCTGTGATTTATAAATAGCCGTCAAAAATCTATTTTACGGTATAGGCGCTTATGACCTCCCCCTCTATGCCTTGCGGCAATGATTCCTCTGGAATTACGACCTTTACCACAACGGTGTCGTCCATGGATCAAATTATTTCGTGGATTGGATTTCACTTGCCTGTCTACGACGCTCTTCAAGTGTGCTTCTTCCCCCTTCTCCCTCTTAGCATGGCAAGACCTTGGGAAATAACTCCGATGGGCCAAAAAAGGATGGCGTTAAGAGACCCTCCTGGCCCAACCCTAGACACTCTAAGATCCTTTTTCAAACCTGCTCTGCTCCCATTTAAGGAAAAAGAATTTCACGTTCTTCCTGAAAGGAAGGGAGGATTAGGAAAGTCCTATTGATTGCTGCTAAAGCACTCTGTGAAAACCTAGAAATATACATACCCAGTTAAGGTGGTATATGATTGCATCGCGGTGTCTAAGGACGCGAGGACACCAGAATATCGAACCATGAACGAGGAAAGGCATGAGATAAATATTGGCTAGTAATTGTGAAGCCCCAATTCTTGACTGAAAGGGACACCAAAGGCCTCTGCCCTGGCCAGTGAGACGATGGGGGATAAGCTTCATCGTCGAGAGGGAAATAGCCCGGATCACCAGCTAAGGCCCCTAAATGACCGCTCAGTGATAAAGGAGGTGGGGGTGCAAAGACAGCCATGAGGTTTGCCTAGAAGCAGCCACCCTTTAAAGAGTGTGTAATAGCTCACTGATCAGCACTGGGAGCGGTTCCAGATGCACTTTCAGGTGAAGTCACATCAGACGTTTTCGAGGATGTTCTTGCACATTGCTGGGGTATCGAAACCCGTGAAACCGGGGCAACCTCCTTATGCATTCATAGCACAAGACTTTACTACTCAAGGTGCTTTATATACTCATCACCAATATATTGCAGGGTTCATCATGACAGGGGTCTAGAACCAATGTGGCTGAGCCGCCATGACGGATGCTAGTAGGATGATCCCCACGATCGAAGGTGATCGGACAAGCTGACCATGGGTTGAATTTGGCGACGACTGGCTCCATCGCGTAGACGTACCATAGTGCTCGCTTCCGTTCCCGCTTGGGGATGTGGGTGGCGTAGATCATGTTGACCATTTTCACTGGGGGGGGGGGATTTCTTCTGTCCCCCCATGTGCGGACGCTGGGGCTCCTCGTCATCATTGCTGTGCAGCCCCTTGTCCTTGTTTTCAGCGTTTATTTTCCCGGCCTGTTTAAATACCCAGCAGTCTCTATTGGTGTGGTCGGCTGGCTTGTCCGGCGTGCCATGAATTTGGCATGAGCGCTCCAGTATGCGGTCTAGACTGGACGGTCCCTGATTGTTTCTTTTGAATTGCTTCTTCCGCTGACCGGATTTGGATCCGCTGAATCCGGCATTGACCGCCGTGTCTTCGGTGTTGTCGCCGTTGTTCCGTCGCTTGTGTTTGTTGCGCCGTAGCTTGCCATTGTTGTCACGGACGTCTGATGTGCCAGGATGTGGCGTAGTGCTGCTGTGAGCCAACCAACTGTCCTCTCCTGCGCAAAAGCGGGTCATTAGTGTCGTGAGAGCTGCCATAGACTTGGGTTTATTTTGGTCAAGGTGTCGAGCGAGCCACTCGTCACGGATATTATGCTTGAAGGCCGCTAGGGCTTCAGCGTCCGGACAATCGACTATTTAGTTCTTTTTAGTTAGGAACCGAGTCTAGAATTTCCTGGTTGATTCTCCGGGCTGTTGAGTAATGTGGCTCAAGTCATCGGCATCTGGAGGTCGCACATATGTGCCTTGGAAGTTGTCAAGAAATGCGTCTTCCAGGTTTTCCCAACTGCTAATGGAATTTGCGGGCAGGCTATTTAGCCAGTGCCGGCAGGTCCTTTGAGCTTAAGGGGAAGATACTTGATGGCATGTAGATCGTCTCCGCGGGCCATGTGAATGTGGAGAAGGAAATCTTCGATCCATACCGCGGGGTCTGTTGTGCCATCGTATGATTCGATGTTTACGGGTTTGAACCCTTCTGGGAATTCATGATCCATCACTTCATCGGTGAAGTAGAGGGGGTGTGCGGCGCCTCTGTGCTGGGCTATGTCGCGACGCAGTCCGGCTGCGTATGACTGGTTATATTCGGCCCGGCCAGATTTGCTGGTAGTGTATCCGGTATGACGGTCATCGTCATGTGCTTCGGTGCGCCCCCATGATCCATAGATCGATCTTGGTTGTCCTGCAGCGTTGTCCAGTTTATCGCACAGGTCCTGAGTATTGCTCCGGGCGGTGGTAAACCGCCGTGGGGGTGGGGACTAGTATTCGGGCTGATATGCCGATTTATCCCGACCTCGAGGCGGCCGGTCAGCCGTGTGGTGCTCAAGTCCATATTCCTCGGGTGCCAGGCCTTCTGTCCATCTATCTGTGAGCAGATCTTGATCAGCTTGAAGCTGCTGCTGCTGCTTCTTCAGGATTCTCGCAGTGGCAATAAGCCGGCGCTTGAAGCGCTCCTGCTCTGCGGGGTCTTCGGATACGCCGAACTCTTCGTCGCCGAAGCTAATCTCGTCTTCGGAGAGGGGCATGTAGTTGTCCTCCTTCGGATACCCGTCCGCCGTCTGTTCATCTGGGCTATCATGCCCATCTTCCTGTTCGTCCTGCTTGAAGGCGAGCTGTTCAGGGTTGTATTCATCGTCGGCACCGTCCGGATTGTCTTCGTCTCTGGTGCCGGTATTGCCTTGGTGGGGCTTGGAGCGGCGCGGGCGACACCCATGCTTTGCTTTCTTCTTGGAGGGGTTATCCTTCGTTGCCTCATCGCCATTGGTTTCTTTCGGAGTGTCCACCATGTATATATCGTATGAAGAGGTGGATGTCCACCATCCTATGAGCGGTGGCTCCTGTACGTCTCCTACATCGTCGTCCATACCGTCGATGTCTTCGAAGTCAAAGTCGAGCACGTCGGTTAAATCATCGATCATGGCGACAAAGTGGGTGGTGGGTGGGCAGCGAATTCCTTTGTCGCCTACTTCCCACTCAAGCCGGACATAGTTCGGCCCAGAGCCTCCTGACAAAGAGAGAGACTTTAATGAGTTCAGCATGTCGCTGAAAGGCGAGTACTGAAAGATGTCCGCAGAGGTAAACTCCATTACCGGAGCCCAACCTGGCTCGGCTGGCTCGAGAGTGTGTGGACATGAGCCAACAACTGGATATGAGTCCGGGGGCCCAGGGTTACAGGCCTCCACAGAGATATGACCTGTGTTCGACTCCACCGCCGATGAGCATGCGGCCAGCGGGGCGGGGTCCATCCCTCCGTTCTCGGGCAATGCAACCTGTTCCGGATTTAGATCCGGGGCTATTGCAGGGATGATGTTCTGAGCATTGTCCGACAGCAGGTCTAGGCCGTGCTCGTCGTGACTGTCCGGCGCTCCTGGCACAAGCTTGAATCCGTCGAAGATCAAGTCTTCGGAATATCTGCCGTGTAGTTCAAATTTCCGAACCTGATCTGGTGGCCAGGGGCGTAGCTGTCGATCTGCTCCAGGTGGCCAAGCGAATTGGCCCGCAGTGCGAAGCCGCCGAACACAAAGATCTGTCCAGGTAGAAAAGTCTCACCCTGGACCGTGTTGTTGATGATTGAAGACGCCATCAAGCCTCGAAGCGATGACACAGAGGAACTCTCAATGAAAGCACCAATGTCGGTGTCAAAACCGACGGATCTCGGGTAGGGGGTCCTGATCTGTGCGTCTTAGGCTGATGGTAACAGGAAGCAAGGGACACAATGTTTACCCAGGTTCGGGCCCTCTTGATGGAGGTAAAACCCTACTTCCTGCTTGATTAATATTGAAGATATGTGTAATACAAGAGTAGATCTACCACAGATCGTAGAGGCTAAACCCTAAGAGCTAGCCTATGATGATATGATTGTAATTGTGATCGCCTTCTAAGGACCATCCTCTCCGGTTTATATAGACACCGGAGAGCTAGGGTTTAAACGGAGTCGGTTACAAGGAAGGAAATATAATATCCGGATCACCAAGCTTGTCTTCCACGCAAAGGAGAGTCCCATCCTGACACGAGCCGAAGTCTTGAGTCTTGTATCTTGACGCTTCTATAGTCCGGACGATGTGTACAGTCCGGCTGTCCGGATACCCCCTTATCCAGGACTGCCTCAACCACGATCCCAGTGGACCGAAGTCTCTGTGCACGACACTTAAGCATAGAGACTTCGGTCCATTGGCATCGTGGTCGCTACACAGACTGCATACATCGCATTCGACTCTTTGTGAAACTAACAAGTGACATTGCATCAACAATATCTTGATCTCTCTTTTGGAAGGATTGAGACAACTCATGTGTGTAGCCAAGAATAACCAGCGTGGGTTGAGTATGAACTTAGAAGGGGGAGGCTAGCAGTTGGCATCGCCGGTCATCAGTCAGGTTGGAATCGGTAGGTTGGCAGCCAAGTAGGCAACAGTATGTGCAACGAGGTTGTGACCAGTGAGTGAGATAGGTCTGAACCTTCCAAGGTCTCACTCTCGTCTCAGTTTTTTTTTGAGAAAATACTCTCACCTCAGTTGTCGCTCAGTTGGTGGCTGGATGGGTGTTTGTGGGCCAAACTGGTCAAATGCTATAGGATTAAAATTCTGAAAATTCTGAGTGTGACACTGCCCACCTGGCCTACCTGTTGGCTACACCTCTATAAGAACATGGCATTGGCATAGATCATGCCAACTTTGCTTGATTGAAATTCTACTAGCAAGCATGCTCTTGCGTTGCAATAGGGAAAATATGCATATATTTCTAGCATAATAAGCATGACGGATCTCACAAGTTTTCTATAGAGTTTTGTGTGCTGAAGTTTTCAAGTTTTGAGTGAGATCACGATGGATGGAGGAATAAGGAACGGAAAGGGCCTAAGCTTGCGGATGCCCAAGGCACGCCAAGGTAATATTCAAGGACTCCCATTAATATAAGCTTGGGGATGCCCCCGAAGGCATCCCCTCTTTCTTCTACCAACTACCGGTAATGTTGCTTGGAGCTATATTTTTATTCATCACATGATATGAGTTTTGCTTGGAGTGTCGTGTATTATATGAGTCTTTGCTTTGTTTGCTTTTTTGTTTGCCACAGTCATCTTTTTTGAACACACCTTTTTGAGAGGGACACACATTATTCGTGATTTGTTAGAATACTCTATGTGCTTCACTTATATCTTTTGAGCTAGGCAATTGCTAAAGTGCTTCACTTATATCTTTTAGATCACGGTGGTGGTTATATTTTAAAGAAATAGTTGCACTCTCATGCTTCACTTATATATTTTTGAGAGTTGAGAATAGAAATGACAATTAGTACAAGTTATGAATTAGGTCCTAATATGATAGGTATTCAAGATGGATATAATAAAAACTTTCATGTAGATCACTGAATATGATAAGTTTGATTCCTTGCAATAGTTTTGCAATATAAAGGTGGTAATATGTGGGTTGTGCTAGTGAGTAATTGTGGTTTAGAAAGAATATAGGTGTTAAGGTTTGTGATTCCCGTAGCATGCACGTATAGTCTCCCATTATGGTATGAAGTTGGAGCATGATTTATTATTTAGTGTCTTCCTTTGCGTGAAGGTCAAGAGTGCGCGATGGTTAACTCCTACCAACCTCCCCACTAGGAGCATGCCTAGTAGTACATTGCTTCGAGGGCTAATAAACTTTTACAATAAGTATGTGAGTTCTTTATGACTTATGTGTGTCCATGGATTATACGCACTGTCACCTTTCCGCAATTTGCTAGCCTCTTCGGTACCGTGCATTGCCCTTTCTCACCTTGAATTGTGGTGCAAACTTCATTGATGCATCCAAACCCCGTGATATGATGCACTCTATCACACATAAGCCTCCTTATATCTTCCTCAAAATATTGCCATGCAACTTCCACCGTTCCATTTTTATGACACACATCATCATTGTCATATTGCTTTGCATGATCATATAGCTAACATAGTATTTGTGGCTCAGCCACCATTCATCATTTTTATACATATTACGCCAGATCATTGCACATCCTAGTACACCACCAGAGGCATTCATATAGAGTCATATTTTGTTCTAGTATCGAGTTGTAATTTTGAGTTGTAAGTAAGTAGAAGTGTATTGATCATCATATTCATTATTAGAGCATTGTCCCAAGTGTGGGAAAGAAAGAGGCCAAAAAAGCCCATAAAAAAAGGCTAAAAAGAGCCCAACAAAAAAAGAAAAGAAAAGAAAAAACTGAGAGAAAAGAGAGAAGGGGCAATGTTACTATCCTTTCCACACTTGTTCTTCAAAATAGCATGTTTTTCATATAGAGAGTCTATTATGCTTTCGTTTTCATAAAACTAGTGGGAATTATTCATTATAGAGCTTGGCTTGTATGTTCCAATGATGGGCTTCCTCAAATGCCCGAGGTCTACATGAGCAAGCTAATTGGATGCACACCCACTTAGTTTTCTTTTTAAGCTTTCTTACACTTATAACTCTTAGTGCATTCATTGCATGGCAATCCCTACTCTTTGCATTGACATCAATTGATGGACATCTCCATAGCTCATTGATTAGCCTCATCAATGTGAGACTTTATCCTTTTTTGTCTTTTCTATATCAATCTCTACCACTATACTCTATTGCACCCATAGTGCTATATCCATGGCTTGCACTCATGTATCGTGTGAGAGTTGAAAATGCTGAAGCGCGTTAAAAAGTATGAACCAATTGCTTGGCTAACATCGGGATAATGCATGATTTATACTTTGTGTTAAGAAGATGGAGCATGCCAAGGCCGTATGATTTTGTAGGGATGGCGTTCTTTAGCATTGATATTTTGAAAGACAAGATTGTTTGTTGGTATGCCTTATTATTATTGTTTTTGTGTCAAACTATAGACTCTTGCTTTGAATCATTCGGATCTTAATATTAATGCCACAAAAGAGAGATTATATGATGAACATGTTAGGTAGCATTCCACATCTAAAATTCTGTTTTTATCATTTACCTACTCAAGGACGAACATGAATTAAGGTTGGGGATGCTTGATATGTCTCCAACGTATCTATAATTTTTGATTGTTCCATGCTATTATGGTATCAACCTTGGATGTTTTATATGCAATTATATATCATTTTTTGGGACTAATCTATTAACTTAGTGCCAAGTGCAAGTTGCTATTTTTTTTCCTATTTTTGGTTTTCCAGGAAATTAGTACCAAGCGAAGGCCAA
>NC_041383.1:692377476-692425062 GCF_002162155.2 Triticum dicoccoides | reverse complement strand
AAGGAGGTGGCCACGAGCCACCAGGGCGCGCCTAGGGGGTAGGCGCGCCATGGTGTCCCGTGGGCCCACCTTTGCTCCATTTGACCTAATTCTGCCTCTCTAAATTCTCTAAAATTGGGAAATCAATAGAGAGCCACCAAAAACACTTTTTCCACCGTCACAAGTTTCTGTTCTCGTGAGATCCCATCTTGAGGCCTTTTCTAGCACTCTACCGAAGGGGGAACCGATCACGGAGGGCTTCTACATCAACCATGTTGCCCCTCGGATGATGTGTGAGTGGTTTAACACAGAAATACGGATCCATAGTGATGTCGCTTGAAACATGTCGATATTTCCCCAAAGAGGAAGGGATGATACAGCATAGCTTCGGTAGGTATTTCCCTTAGTTATGAAACCAAGGTCATCGAACCAGTAGGAGAACCAAGCAACACTATGTAAATGGTACCTGCACACAAAGAATGAATACTTGCAACCCGATTGTAAAAGGGGTAGTCAATCCCTTTCGGGTAATGGTGCTAGAAATTTGCATGTTAACGGAATAAAATTGTGGTAGATTAATACATGCAAATAACAACAAATAAAACTCAATGAGGTATTTTTGGGTTTTTTTGATAATATATATCTGAAAATAAAATATGCAAGTAAATAAAAAGGCAAATAGCAATATATATCTGAAAATATATGCTGAGAAAATAGACCCCGGGGCCGTGGATTTCACTAGTGGCTTATCTCGAGAAAATAGCATACGGTGGGTAAACAAATTATTGTTGGTCAATTGGTAGAAATTCAAATAATTATAACGATATCCAGGCAATGATCAGTATATAGGCATCACGTCCAAGATTAGTAGACCGACTCCTACCTGCATTTATTACTATTACTCTACACATCGAGCGATCCAGCATGCATCTAGTGTATTAAGTTCATGGAGAAATGGAGTAATGCAATAAGAACTGAAAGGGCTAGTTATCGACTAAAGGGGGGGTGAATAGGCGATTTTTATTGAAGTCTTCAAAACATGAGAGTTTCGAATACAAATAGTAGAAACAACACTATTCGAGTGTAGCGGAAGTTAGACTACACTAGACAAGCCATAGTCAAGTATTCAATGAAGTGAAAGCACGAAGACTATAAGCAGCTAGGTAGTAAGGATCAGAAAGGAAGATAGTGCGAAGCCAATCAGGATAAGTAGTCACGCAGTGAAGTCAAACAGATAATTGCAAGCAGGCAATGACTTCATGAAGACAAATGGTAAGTAAAGAGAAGTGAGAGATAGAACCAGTGACTTCAGAAGGACAGGGGTTTGTTTGACCAGTTCCAGTTGCTGTGACAACTGTACATCTGGTTAGGGCGGCTGAGATTTAACTCAGAAGACTGTGTCTTCACCTTATTCCCCTTGAGTTAAGGACTCTCAGTCCCCGCCCAATCACTCTGGTAAGTCTTCAAGGTAGACTCCCGAACCTTCACAGACTTCGTTCACCGGAAATCCACAATGACTCTTGGATGATCAGAACGTGACGCCTAACCGGATGGAGGATTCACAGTCGTCAAGTGAAATAAGTCTTCAGATCACACGGACAGAAAGACCATTGTCATCGGGACCCAGATGACTTTTGGTTGGCATTGGCGTAGTGTATCCTTTGCAGTCTTGCATTCCAAACTTCTTCAGGAAATCTTTGAGATATTTTTCTTGAGAGATGAAGATGACGTTGCGTTGCTGACGGATTTGGAGACCCAGAAAGAACTTCAGTTCACCCATCATGGACATCTGATATTGCTCTTGCATCATGTGACCAAACTCATCACTGTATTTCTTGTTGGTGCAGCCGAAGATAATGTCATCCACATAGATTTGGCACACAAACAGTTCACCGTCATATGTCTTCGTGAAGAGGGTAGGATCTAGTGAACTAGGTTTGAAGCCTTTTCTCTTCAGGAAGTCTTTGAGGGTATCATACCAAGTGCGAGGAGCTTGTTTGAGGCCATACAGTGCCTTGTTGAGCTTGTACACCATATCAGGATGTTTTGGATCTTCAAAGCCAGGAGGTTGTGCAACATATACTTCTTCTTCTATCTTTCCATTGAGAAAAGCACTCTTCACATCCATTTGATATAGGAGAATGTTGTGATGATTTGCATAGGCAAGTAGTATGCGAATGGCTTCAAGACTTGCCACGGGAGCAAAAGTTTCATCGAAGTCAATCCCTTCCACTTGAGTGTAGCCTTGAGCAACTAGACGAGCTTTGTTTCTGACCACTTGACCATGTTCATCTTGCTTGTTGCGATATATCCACTTTGTGCAAATGATATTGTGCTTCTGAGGATCAGGACGCTGGACCAGTTCCCACACATTGTTCAACTCAAACTGCTGAAGCTCTTCTTGCATGGCCTGAATCCATTCAGGTTCCATGAAGGCTTCAGTGACTTTCTTGGGTTCTGAGATCAAGACGAATGCAAAGTGTCCACATAAATTGGTGAGTTGTGTTGCTCTTTGTGTGGCTCTTGAACGAGTGAGTGGACCAGGTGCATTGAGGCTATCAATCATCTTCTCAATCTGTACTTCATTTGCAACACGAGGAAGAGCAGGACGAAGATTTTGTTCATTCTAATCAATGTCATCATTTGGAGGATTATCTTCAGGTTGAGCATTGTCTTCAAGTTGAGTGGAAGCAGAAACAATTAGTTCTTCTTCAGTCTGATTCTCAGAGGGTATGATTTCGCCAGTTCCCATTGGCTTGATTGACTCACTAGGGGATAACTCATCTAGCACATTTGGCAGGTGCTCTCTTTGCGAGCTGTTAGTCTCATCGAACCGCACATCCACAGTTTCAACCAATTTGTACTGAAAGAGATTGAAAACTCTGTAGGAGTGCAAATCCTTTCCATAACCAAGCATAAAACCTTCATGTGCTTTTGGTGCAAATTTGGAAGTGTGATGTGGATCCCTTATCCAGCACTTAGCACCAAATACTCTGAAGTAACTTACGTTTGGCTTCTTACCAGTTAGGAGCTCATAGGAGGTTTTCTTCAGAAGCTTGTGAAGATAAACACGGTTGATGACATGTCATGTAGTGTCAATAGCTTCAGGCCAGAACTTTCTTGGAGTCTTGTATTCATCAAGCATCGTTCGTGCCATCTCAATAAGAGTTTGGTTCTTGCGCTCTGCGATGCCATTCTGCTGAGGTGTGTAAGGAGCAGAGAACTCATGAGTAATACCCATGGTATCCAGGTAGAGGTCGAGGCCGATGTTCTTGAACTCAGTGTCGTTGTCGCTTTTGATGTGCTTGATCTTGACACCGTAGTTCGTCATGGCACGGTTGGCAAAGCGTCTGAAGACATCCTGCACTTCAGTCTTGTAGAGGATTATATGCACCCAAGTGTATCGACAGTAATCACACTACTAGGGAAAAGGCTAGCAGCAGCGCGGGTTTTAGGTGTATCAGTAGCGCGGGGAGGGGCGCTACTAATAAGGCGCTACAGCTAACACATAGCAGTAGCGCGTGGTCACCGGCGCTACTGCTACACAAGTGTAGCAGCAACGCGGTTATTGGAAGCTCGCTACTGCTAGTAGCTCTAGCGCGCTTTGCAACGACGCGCTACTGCTATCGTGGCGCTGCTGCTAACTTTTATACACTCGCTACTGCTAATTTAACAAGTTTTTTTGGGCATATTTGTTTTGTATTTGAACAGGCTTTATAGAAGAATCTTTAGCACATAGAAATGTCATCATGATACACATACAAATGCCTGCGAGACCACAAATGTAATCATAGCATATACATACAAATAGTCTCATCATAATCATCATCCAACACAAAGTGGTCTCTCGTCATCATCTCGAAAATAGCGATACAAGTCCTCGATTACTTGCAAATACATCGTCATCCATCTAAACAATGGTATACGCGAGAAGAGCTATCACTTTGAGTACATGAGTTCGTATCCCTCTCTCGCATTAGCGTGAACCTAAACTAACTACTGCCTGTCGCTCGGAAACCGGAAATCGGTAACACCTGGGCCTGACACTCCGGCCACTCGTCGTATATATACTCCTGGCGGAGCACTACTTCGCCATCGATGATCTATGCACCTGCATCGTCACATGAGTCGATGATATGCAACATATATAGTTGAGCAACAGAAAGAGATAGACTTGACAAAAATAGAAACAACATATCATAAGCATAAATAACAAAGTTCATCGTACCCAAATGCCCTAACTAGAGTGATCTTCGCTAGTCGAAGAGGAGGACGGTTTAATTACATCACAAATAAAGTTTCACTGCGCATAACTCAAAGTTTTGTCATACAGAAAGTATGGACTAAACAGACACATTGTCATATATCGACAATTACTCCAACATGCCGTGCCATCCATCGAGGTCAGGGAGATAGTCCCCGAGCTTAGTGAAAGGCTTCATGTCAAGACGATGAGAGGCTACCCATGTTCGGACGTCTTCCCGCGACATTTGTCCTTCTTCATAGAACATCCTTGTTTTTCCGACGACCTCCTTCATGATGATTTGGGCAAGTTCGCGCTGGATGTGATAGAACTCAGCTCGAAGTCGATGATCCTCGATATCTCCTACGTCCTTTGCCCATTGCAGAATATGGGCTTCACCGGATCTAGGTGACATGCGAAGGTTCTGGTGATCCCATCTGTACTCCAGCATGTGGTGTAGGACATAGAATCCATCATTAAGAGAATCGCTCGGTTGCTGGATGCAGCAGAAGTCGGTCTTATGGGCGAAGGCGACCCTGCCGCCCCTTTTCTTCTTGTCCCTGACCTCTCCACCCCTTGCTTGGTAGTAAAACATAGCACTATCGAGAACATCTTTGATGTGGGTGTAATATTTTTTGTGAATGTTCTTTGACGAGTCCAAGTAAAGAGCGTGGGAGAATTGGGGGTATAGGATGATGAGGACGGCGCGCCCACCGCTGCGCAAAATAAGTACACCTCAAATTACTTAGCCTCCACCGTGAAAATGAATGATTGAAATCAAAGGAAGGATAGCAGCGTGGATAACTTACACGGGATGATAAGGCACAAGAATCGCCCCCTTGTCCTTATTGGCGAGCATGAAATTGATGATGTATTCCCTCGCGTATACACGGTGCTCTACGCAGACTCCCAAGAAGCCCTCGTGCATGTAGTACGGGCCAGCGACACAGATATGAGATATCTGCTCAACCCCAATGATGTAGTTCATGTGCAAGGCATAAAGGCGGACAAACGTAAAATCCAGCTTCTTCACGTGAAACATGTCGAATATGTAATCGAATCGGAGGAAGAACTTATCTGCGGGGAAGCTGTCGACGTACGACCTTTGCCGCGGAACGTTAACCACGTAGAGTGGGTATCCTAGATCTGTCGAGGCGATGAGGCCTTTCTCTACCCACAGCACGTCGTCATGAAGACTCCTTAGATCGCCGAATCTGGCATGTAGCGCTGTTGCAGGTAGGATTGGTTGACCGGGGATATGCCATTTATCCGCATCGGGGATATCTATACGATCCTGAAGCCGAGGCTGCTAAGGCGGCTGGATCATAGAATCAGCTTTTTTTGCCTTTCCTCGCTCTCTTCCTAGACTTCTTTACTACCGGAAGGTCGTCCATAATACGTTGAGACAGCAATTCAGGCACCGACTCATGACGCTCAAACCCTGAGGAGGCGCCAGTATAGACATACTGTTTAGCGCCACCGTCGTCCTCATCCTCATCCATGGCGATGTCATCAGCAACTAATGGAGCCTCCTCCTTACCCCGTCCACTATCACCCAATCCAACACCCGACGCTAATTGGGTAGGTGGGGTGTTGATGTTCATACCTTGCTGAGGTTGCGTGCTTGTGGGTGTGCTCCCGACCGCCTCCAAATGAAGCAGACTCTTTGGCCACAACAGGACCCACCCATTGCAACAATCACCAAGCCGCCGCGGTGTCTCCTCGTCATCCACCAGTAGTGTTGGGGGTGGCAAATTCTCGTGGCCCGGTTTGACACTGGCCACGGAAACCTTGAAGACGTTCGGGGGGATCGACCGGCTGTGGAACCATGGTTCCTTCAGCTTCATTATCGTCGCCTTCCCCACGTCCACCTTCTGGTCGCCGATGGTGTACAATATGGTGCACGGGGTTTCGTCGGCCTGCAAAGAAAAGTCTGCGACGTGAGACATCCGAAAGGCAACGAAAACGGGAGATTATACATTTATATTGAATGGGGCCGGTGTGACAGATACCGTGAGGGCGTCGAGCTCAGCCAAAGACGAAGCACCGCCGAGCACATCCGGTGAGGGAGTAGGTGCGGGAGCCGGTGCGGGAGCAGGTGCTCCCAAGAGGTCAGCAAGGGGAAAGTCCTCTGCATTTTTTTTCTGGATTTTGCCTTGTCCAAGTGATAACGCCCGTCACCAAGGAAGTAGACAAATATGCAACCACCTGTTTTGCGTCAGCTACCGCTGTTGCGACTGTCTGAGATAATTTCTTCTCAACCGCAATCTCAACCTTCTTGTCGATGTTTTCTTCAGTTAACCTCCGTCTTTCCTTTCTCTCCTTCTTGGTCTCACGGTATTACTTCTTCCACGTGGCGCCGTCTCCGACACCGTGCACGCGTCCATACGACGGTCGAGTATCCACCGGTTGTTGTTTCAATATGTTCAACGCCCGGTTGAATGGAGTGTCCCACTTGGGCCTTTCAAATGCCTGAGACAGCGAGTCACTTTCGGCCGCAATCCGGTGCTGCTCTCTCTGCAAAAATCACAAGGATTGTTTACAAATATGACTAATGTTTGCAGTCGAATTGATCAGAAACTAAAATTACCAGCAGTCTCATGAACTCCGTAATGACCGGTATTGTCTCGTAAACCTTCTTCACTGGGTCCCAATGGTGCTGGGCCCTTAGGACGTCGCGCTCCTGCGGGACAGTGAAATCCTCCAAGGGGTCTGGGATGCCTAGACTCGCGGCTTCCGCGTCCTCCTTGGCCCATTTGGACCTCTTTCCGCTGTAACCACGGATTCCGAGGTGGTGGCTCCCGATGTTCCTCTCTTGAAGCCCCTTCATGCACTTAGACTTGTTTTTGGTAGCTTCGGCCTCGCAAGCCTCCTTGAATATTTGAAACTGGTCTTCCGTGATTATCGGATTATCCTTTACAATCTCGGAGTAGGGTTCCTTCTTATCGATGATCCTTGCTTTCACTCGAGTTTTCCAGGCGGCCAACGCGTCGCTAAACTTGGTCATGGCGTGTTTGTTTATCTTCTTCATTGCCGGGTCCTTGTCTGGATCTTCATAATCCTTCTCATTCCGGCCCGGGAACAGATATCTGGTGAAACTTCTTTAGGAGGGAGCTCCTCATATTTTCTATCTTCTGTAGTTTCTCATCGTTGATGGTGGCGGTTGTCCATACGATGCATCCTATTTGATTGCCGTAGCACGAGCGAGCTTCCTCGGGCGCCTTTGGCTCAAAAATGTCGTCTTCCACCTCCATGACCACCAGCGTAGTAGTCCTGAGTTTGTTAGGAAGCCGTTGCCTCTTTGCTTTCAGTTCTACACCGGCTCCGCTCCCCGAGGCAGCACCGGTCTCAGTCTCAGCACCGGTCCCGATGCCGGTCTGAGTCTCAGCGCTGGTCTCAGTCTCAGCACCGGTCTGCGTGTCGGTCTCAGTCCCCGATGCCACCGGTGGGCCCAGCAACAACATCGGTTGATCATCGGTAAGGCTAAAAAATGCGTCTGCCGCCCGGTAGGCATCGACGCAATCACCAGAACCCTGTCCTTCATCGTTGCTAGCCATGTTTCCTATGATTAAATCTAGTTAATTAATTCTAGAGCTAATAAAATGAATAATGACATAAAAAAGGCCTATTGTTTTGCAGGAATGTTGACTCCTTCCTGGTGCGGCAAATCCCGGGCACTCAATATGTCCTAGTTTGTAGCACAAGTCATGCCGAAATTCACGGAAAATTTCGGCATGACCATTGCTAAAAAGTGGACAAATCGAGAACCTGAAATTTGCCGGAATAGAAATGAATCAACATTCCGGCAAAACATAGGCCACTCAGCATCATTCCCTGGAAACAAATAAGCCACTTGGGCACAATCGAATCACTTCAATGAAAAGATATAACATGACCACTTCAATGAAAAGATATAATCAACAATAAAGTCTAGGAAGGGATCATCTTTAAAATAAAATTTGCCGAAATTCTTTTCCTTCACTAAACACTTCTCTGCCTAGGACAAAACCCAAATTATGTTGATCTAGCTATTCCTCTCTCTCACATAAACACACATTATTATCTCTAACCCTTCTCTGCCTAGGACATAACCCAATTAAATTGCAAAGGAACTCCATTTCTCTAACCCTTCTGACCTAATGCTCTAAAATAACATTTTCCTCTAACCTAGCCAACCTACTTAACCTAGCTTATTAATCCAACGAACCTAATTAACCTAGTTAGTTAATCTAGTTTACCTACATAATTAACCTAATTAAACTAGTTAACACAACTAGTTCTCTGTCAAAGCCCTAAATAAATTTTTGCACTAATTAACCTAGATACTTAACCTAATTAAACTAGTTAACCTCACTACTTCTCTGTCAAAGCCCTAACTAAATTTTTGCCCTAACCTAGATAATTAAGCTAATTAAACTAGCTAACCTATGCATGAGAGAGAGAGGAGGGGTGGGGGCTTACAGAGGATGGCTCCGGTGGTGGCGAGGGAGGCAGTGGTGGCGAGGGAGGCAGTGCTGGCGAGGGAGGCAGGGGCGTCTCCTGTGACGGTGAGGGAGGCAGTTGTGGCGAGGGAGGATCCGGTGGCGTCGAGGCGGCTCCGGTGGCGTTGATGAGGCCGCGCGGCTCCGTGGCGTTGGGGGCGGCTCCGGTGGCGTCGACAGCGCACGGCTCTGGTGGTGTCGATGTCGGCAGGAGACGGTGGCGAAGTGGGGCGACAGTGAATCGGGGAGACGGCGGCGGGGTGGGTCAAGGGATTTGGGGGAGAAGTGGTGGCCGGGGGGAACCGGTTTTTTGGTTAAGTCAAATTTAGCGGTAGCGCATTTCGCAAAACGCGCTATAGCTAAGATAGCTACAACGGTTTTTACAAAACGCGCCGCTGTTATAGCTATGTAATTTTCTTCCATTTTTTATTTTCTTTTCTGTTTCTATAGCGGGGGTCTAGGACACGCGCTGCAACTATGTTAGCTATAGCGCCTCTTACAAACACACGCTACTGCTATGCCTTCCTCCGTTTTTTCGCTTTTTCAATTATTATGCTTTACATTTTATTTTTTCCTTTCTCCTTTTTCTATTTGTTTCATTTTCATTTACTTTTCTATTTGTTTTTCATCTTATTTTATTTCCATTAGTAGTAGCGCTCTTCGTAGGAAACGCGCTACTACTTATACCCTAGCGGTAGCGCGCTTCTTCCAAGCCCGCGACTGCTATGCGTATCCTATCATTCAACCAACGGGAATATTAGTAGTAGCACTTTTGGCACTACATGCGCTGCTGCTAAGGGTGTATCTGTAGCGCGGTTTTTCCTCAATCGCTACTGCTATCTAGCACTAGCGCTCTTTTTTGACCCGCGTTGTTGCTAAATTTCTGTGTATAGGCTTTTCCCTAGTATTGTCATCAACAATGACGAAGCCATAGAGGCAAGCAGTAGCATTTATAGTGGAATAGTGAGTAGGGCCAAATAAGTCCATGTGCAGCAGCTCGACGGGTTGAGACGTGGTCATGATTGTCTTCGAGGGATTCTTGGCTCTTGTCATCTTTCCGGCTTTGCAGGCACCACACAAATGATCCTTCTTGAACTTGACGCCTTTGATGCCCACAACATGCTTGTTCTTCGCGAGAGTGTGCAAGTTCCTCGTGCTAGTATGCCCTAGCCTTTGATGCCAAAGCCAGCATTCTGAAGCTTTTGCTAGAAGACATACGGCCATCTGTGGACCAGCTGAGAAATCTACCATATACAAATCATCCTTTCGATATCCTTCAAAGACTAGAGACTTGTCAGATTCCATCAATACAAGGCAGCGATATTTTCCAAATAGCACAATCATGTTTATGTCACAAAGCATTGAGACAGACATTAAGTTGAAACCAAGGGATTCAACAAGCGTCACTTTATCCATGTGCTGATCCCTTGATATTGCAACTCTACCTAGACCCAATACCTTGCTTTTACCAGTGTCACCAAATGTGATGTGGCTCTTGTCTGATGGACACAACTTTGAATCCATTAAAAGACTTTGATCGCCAGTCATGTGATTAGTGCATCCACTATCCATAATCCATTCTGAAGCACGAGGTGTCGTAGCCTGCAGTGCAGTTTAGGGGATAGGCTTCACCAAGCGAGTTGTGAAGCAGAAACATTTGACGAGCAAGTAGAACATGGAAATTTAGGTCTTGGTTAGGATAGACAGGATGAGTATCAAGAAAATCTGGAGTGAAATACATAGTAAGACCATTTGGGCATTTTATCTTGCGCCCAACAAGATTTTTAAGGTCTCGAGCATTAGCTTTGGACGCTTTTGATTTCCGGCTGGAGACCTTTCCCTGCAAAAGAGAGTTAAGTTTTCTTAACCACCCACATCTTCAGGGGTGGCTTAGAAGCAATGAGTCTAAGTGCGGCATCTAAGAAATTTGGCTTCGGAGCCCTAGTAAATAGCCTTGCAGGGGGTGAATAATACTCATGTGAATAAGCAGAAATGTTCTTTGTTCTATGAACATAGCGGTTTAATGAAACACGCTCATATTCATGGGTCTGAGTATGATTTTCCTGCAAAACATTGACGTTAGGGTGACTCAGATGATTCCTTGGTCTGTATGAAGCTTTTGGAACATATGACGCCTTTGGTAGGGGGTTTGTCTTCTTCACAGGTGGTGTCATGATGACATTCACAGGAATATTCTCAAGGAAACTCTTGGGTACCCATATCTTCTTCATAGGTGACCCATTCCTGCAGCTAGTACCAATATACCTGGCAAACACTTCGCTATTCTGATTCTTAAACAATTTATAGTTTGCATCAAAGGATTCATCAATGACAATTGGGTTAGCACAAGTGAAGCTAGATAAGGTGGATGGATCTACTGGAGGTTCCTTTGAAGCAACCCAGGTGGTTTTGGGGTGCTGCACAGGTTTCCAGTAGGACCCATCAACATTCATTTTTCTCTCGAACCCTACACCCACTTTTCTAGGGTTTCGGTTCAGAATCTGCTTTTTGAGGACATCACATAATGTCTGATGCCCTTTTAGGCTTTTGTAAATCCATGTTTCAAGCAGTGTTTTCAACCTGGCATTCTCATCAGCAATAATAGTGGTATCCTCAATAGAGGGGTTAGTTACCACATCAGCAGTTGAAGATATTGCAACGGGAGTAGCAGTAGAACATTCAGCAACAGAGGCAGCATTATCACGCTCAATGCATTTTAGACATGGTGGTTCAAATCCTTCCTGAGCGGGACTGATCTGTTGAACGGGAAGTGACTCTTCTCTTTTTGAAGATCATCATGATCCGATCTCAATTTCTCAATTTCCTGCTTCCTTTGAAGATAATCATAGGAGAGCTTTCCATGAGATGTTGAGAGCGTTTCATGACGACCTTCAAGTTCCTGGTACTTAACATGAAGATTTTTTATGTCTTCAATTAAGGATTGAGTCTTAGTCATTTCCGCGTCCAACAGGTCATCGCTTTTGTCTAACAGTTTTTGAATATGTTCCATGGCATTATGTTGTTCAATTGCAATTTTAGCAAGTTTTTTGTAGCTGGGTTTGGATTCACCATCAGAGTCATCTTCACTTGATGTTTGAAAGTAAGCATCGTGAGAGTTTACCTTGGCACCACGTGCCATGAAGCAGTAGGTGGGAGCCGAGTCATTCTCGTCATTAGTGTTGCTGACGGAGTCACTGTCTTCAGTGTTGAAGATGGACTTAGCGATGTAGGTTGTAGCTAGAGCAGACTTGCGACACCAGAGTCAGACTCCACCACTGCCTCCTCAGAAGTAGACTCCTCCTCTGAATCCATTTCCATGCCAACAAAAGCACGTGCCTTGCCTGATAAGCTCTTCTTGTGTGATGAAGACTTAGAGGAAGATTTGGAAGAAGACTTTGAGGATTTCTTCTTCATCTTGTCATCAGAATCATATTCCTTGCTCTTCTTTTTATTCTTCTCATTGTCCCACTGTGGACATTCAGATATGTAGTGGCCAGGTTTCTTGCACTTGTGATAGGTTCTTTTCTTGTTGTCATAGGTGGAAGCTTCATCGTCCCTTGAGCTGGATCGTGAAGACTTTCTGAAGTTTTTCTTCTTAGTGAATCTCTGGAACTTCTTCACAAGCATAGCAAGCTCCTTTCCAATGTCTTCAGGATCATCAGAATTGCAGTCAGATTGTTCTCCAAATGAGGAAGCAGCAGCCTTCGCCTTCAAGGCACGAGTTCGGCCATAGTTGGGGCCATAGATATCTCGTTTCTCAGATAGCTGGTACTCATGTGTGTTGAGCCTCTCGAGTATGCCAGACGGATCGAGTGTCTTGAAATCAGGGCGTTCTTGTATCATCAGGGCTAAGGTGTCAAATGAGTTGTCAAGAGATCTCAGTAGTGTCTTCACAATTTCATGGTTCGTAATGTCAGTTGCACCGAGTGCACGGAGCTCATTGGTGATATTAGTGAGGCGATCAAACGTGAGCTGGACATTCTCGTTGTCGTGTCTTCTGAAGCGGTTGAAGAGGTTGCGAAGAGTACTGATTCTTTGATCACGATGTGTTGAGACCTCTTCATTGACCTTGGAGAGCCAGTCCCAGACTAGCTTCGACGTTTCCAGAGCGCTCACACAGCCATACTGCCCTTTGGTCAGATGACCACAGAGGATGTTCTTGGCGGTAGAGTCCAGTTGAATGAACTTCTTCACATCAGCGGGGGTGACACCTTCACCAGTCTTGGGAATGCCATTCTTGACAACATACCAAAGATCGACATCAATGGCTTCAAGACGCATGCGCATCCTATTCTTCCAGTAGGGATATTCAGTGCCATAAAAGATGGGGCACGCAGCGGAGACCTTAATTATCCCTGCAGTCGACATAGCTAAAACTCCAGGTGGTTAAACTAAATCACACAGAACAAGGGAGTACCTTGCTTTGATACCAATTGAAAGGGCTAGTTATCGACTAGAGGGGGGGTGAATAGGCGATTTTTATGAAAGTCTTCAAAACATGAGAGTTTTGAAGACAAATAGTAGAAACAACACTATTTGAGTGCAGCAGAAGGTAGACTACACTAGACAAGCCATAGTCAAGTATTCAATGAAGTGAAAGCACAAAGACTATAAGAAGCTAGGTAGTAAGGATCGGAAAGGAAGATAGTGCGAAGCCAATCAGGATAAGTAGTCACGCAGTGAAGTCAAACAGATAATTGCAAGCAGGCAATGACTTCACGAAGACAAATGGTAAGTAAAGAGAAGTGAGAGATAGAACCAGTGACTTCGGAAGGACAGGGGTTTGTTTGACCAGTTCCAGTTACTGTGACAACTGTACGTCTGGTTAGGGAGGCTGAGATTTAACTTAGAAGACTGTGTCTTCACCTTATTCCCCTTGAGCTAAGGACTCTTAGTCCCCGCCCAATCACTCTAGTAAGTCTTCAAGGTAGACTCCTGAACCTTCACAGACTTTGTTCACCGGCAATCCACAATGACTCTTGGATGCTCAGAACGTGACGCCTAACCGGATGGAGGATTCACAGTCCTCAAGTGAAATAAGTCTTCAGATCACGCGAACAGAAATACTTAAGTGATGCCAAACACTCTTTGGGCTCTGGGTGGTTTGGGCTTTTTCCTCGCAAGGATTCTCTCTCTCAAAGGCTTCGGAGGTGGGTTGCTCTCAAATGACAAAAGCCGTATCTAACTCGGAGCAGCCACCAATTTATGGTGTAGGGGGTGGGCTGTTTATAGCCATGGGCAACCCGACCTGATTTGTCCAAAATGACCCTGGCTCACTAAGGAACTGACACGTGTCGGAACGGTCAGATTTCAAACACATGCGGCAGCTTGACTTGGGCTACAAGTAAAGCAGACTTATCCAACTCTGGATAAGATTTGCTCTCATTGTCTTTGCTCGAAGACATAGGATTTGGTTGAGCATCAGTTTAGTCTTTCTGTCTTTGTTCACTTGGGTTCCTATGACTCAACAAAGAAGAAAAGAAACAATGAAACAGCTAAGTCTTCGCGCTCCATAGTCTTCATACATGTCTTCTCATGTCATAGTCTTCAACGTGATTAGCTTCACAGACCACCATTGTCCTCAATGTCTTCACACATTTTTAGGGGTCATCTCCGGTAGGTAAACCGAATCAATGAGGGACTACTGCCTGTGTTATCCCGCAATTCTCACAAACACATTAGTCCCTCAACCAGGTTTGTCGTCAATACTCCAAAACCAACTAGGGGTGGCACTAGATGCACTTACAAGAACGATGGCACGATGTAGACAAGATCTATTCATGTAGGAATAGACCCCATCTTGTTATCCTTAATGGCAACGATCAATACGTGTCTTGCTGCCCCTTCTATCACTGGGAAAGAACACCGCACGACCGAACCCATCACAAAGCACCTCTTCCCATGGCAAGAAAAATCGATCTACTTGACCTAACTAACCCAAAGATTTGAAGAAGAAATACGAGGCTATAAGTAATCATGCATATAAGAGATCAAAAGAAGACTCAAATAACTTTCATGGATAAAATAGATCTGATCATAAACTCAAAGTTCATCGGATCCCAACAAACACACCGGAAAAAGTGTTACATCAAATTGATCTCCAAGAGACCATCGTATTGAGTATTATCAGAGAGAGAGGAAGCCATCTAGCTAATAATTACGGACCCATAGGTCTACAATGAACAACGCACACGTCATCGGAGAGGCACCAATGAGGATGATGAACCCCTCCGTGATGGTGTCAAGATTGGATCTGGTGGTTCTAGAACTTGCGGTGGCTGGAATTGTGTTTCGTCGACTCCCCTAGGGTTTTTGGATTTTCAGGGTATTTATATAGCAAAGAGGCGGTGTGGGAGGCGGCTGAGGTAGGCACAACCCACCAGGGCGCCCCCAAGTGGGTTGGGCTCTGCTCGGAGCCCCCCTCCGGTACTTCTTTGGCCCAACATGTGTCTTCTGGTATAGAAAAAATCTCCAAAAAATTTCACTGCGTTTCGCTCCGTTTGGTATTGATTTCCTACAAAGTAAAAAACAAGCAAAAAACAGCAACTGGCACTAGGCACTATGTCAATAGGTTGGTCCCAAAAAATGATATAAAGTTGTTATAAAATGATTGTAAAACATCCAAGAATGATAATATAACAACATGGAACAAGCAAATATTATAGATACGTTGGAGACGTATCAGCATCCCCAAGCTTAATTCCTACTCGTCCTCGAGTAGGTAAATGATAAAAACGGAATTTTTGATGTGGAATGCTGCCTATCATGTTCATCACATATTCTTTTATTTTGTAGCATGGACATGTGGACTTTTATATGGTTCAAAGCAATAGTCTAGTTTTGACATGAAGATTTCAATACTCAAGCATATCAACAAGCAACCATCTCTTTTAAAATATCAACACTAAAGCAAGTTATCCCTAATCCATTGTGCTCCATCATTGACCCATTCATGAAACGCACTCGCATATTAGCTACACTCAATGCTCAAGTACAATCATAGTGCCCCTTAGTTGGTGCTTTGTAAGAGAAGATGGAGACTCAAAAAAATAAAAATTGCATAAAGTAAATAGAATGGCCCTTCGTGGAGGGAAATAGGGATTTGTAGAGGTGCCATACCTCAAAGCTTAAATTGAGAGATATTTTTTTTGAGAGGCATACTTTTCTCGTCAATGAAAATGACTGAGTAATCCAACACTTTCCATGCTAGATATATAATAGGCAATATATAATAGGCAGTTCCCAAATAGAAAATAAAGTGTATTCCCTTTTCCACCATTCTTTCACATTCCACGGCTAGTCGTATCCACGGGTACCGTCCATACCAACACTTTCCGAGGAACTTATTATTTGAAAACATAAAGTAAATTCATTTTTCATTTCGGGACTGGGAATCCCTAATACCTTTGCCATACTCTCGTGCAATGACAAGTGAATAAACACTCATCTTGAGAATAACACATCTAGTATGGAAAATACTGGCCACCTATGCCGCTTCATGAGCGGTGCGACCACACAAAAAGGAAATTAATTTTGAAAATTTGAGATGGCACATACAAATTTGCTTAGAACATCACGGAAATACCGCATATAGGTAGGTATGATGGACTCATATGGCAAAATTGGGTTTAAGGATTTTCGATGCACAAGTAGTATTTCTACTTAGTACAAGTGAAGGCTAGCAAAAAGAATGAGAAGCATCCAACCAAGAAACAAAAATCACATAAGCGAGCATTAAGCACAACTAACACCGAATAATGCACCACAAGTAGGATGTAATTTCATTGCATAATTATTGACTTTCGTGCTTGCATAGGGAATCACAAACCTTAACACCAATATTCTTATTAAAGCACAATTACTCATCAACATGACCCGCATATCACTATCATCATATCGCAAAACTATTACAAAGAATCAAGTTTAATTTGTCCAATGATCTTCATGAAAGTTTTTATTATATCCCTCTTGAATATATATCACTTTGGGACTAGTTTCATAAGTTGCTTTTGATAGCTCAAACAAATCTAAGTGAAGAACACGAGCATAAAAAATTTTTGTCTCTCAAAATAATGTAAGTGAAGCATGAGAGAATTTCTTCAAAAATTACTAACTCTAAAATAAATCTAAGTGAAGCATGGGAGCATTTCTTCAAAATTATTAAAGCACACCATGCTCAAAAAGATATAAGTTAAGCACTACAGCAATTCCATAGCTCAAAAAGTTAAGTGAAACACATAGAGCAATTCTAACAATTCATAGCAATAATTTTGGCTCTCTAAAATAGATGTGTTCAACAAGGATACTTGACACACACAAAAAAGAAAAACAAGCAAAGACTCATATGATACAAGACGCTCCAAGCAAAACTCATCATATGTGACGAATAAAAATATAGCTCCAAGTAAAATACCGATGGTCGTTAGAAGAAAGAGGGGATGCCACTCGGGGGCATCCCCAAGCTTTGTTGCTTGTTTCTCTTTGGATAATAACTTCGGGTGCCATGGGGCATCTCCAAGCTTAGGCTCTTCTTACTCCTTATTCCATCATCCATCGTGATCTCACCCACAACTTGAAAACTTCAATCACACAAAACTTTACAAAACCTTCGTGAGATCCGTTAGTATAACAAAGCCAATCACCACTCTAAGTATTGTTGCAAACCCATTCACATCTCATTTTTGAATTATATATACTATATTCCAACTTTGCTATGGCTCATACACCCCTATAAAGTCCATAGATTCATCAAAATAAGCACACATTGCAAAGAAAACAGAGTATGTCACAAACAGAACAGTCTGTAGCAATCTGAAAAGTTAGTATGCTTATGTAACTCCAGAAATTCTTAAAAATTAGTAAAACCCGGGTAATTTGTTTATTAATCTTGTCTAGAAAATTCAGAGCAAAATCACGTTTATGTGATTTATTAAAATTATTTTACTGAGTGCAAAAGTTTCTGTTTTTATATAAGATCAAATCAACTATCACCCAACATGATCCCAAAGGCTTTGCTTGGCCCGAACACTAATTAAAACATTAAAAACACAATCATAACAGAGGCATAATTGTACAAACACTCAAGAACAAAAAGAAAAACGCAAAAAAAATTTACTCATTGGGTTGCCTCCCAACAAGCGCTATCGTTTTACGCTCCTAGCTAGGCATAAAGCATAGATTCAAGTATTATCATCTTTGGTTATCAATTCCTCAATATCACAACCGATGTCCTTAAAAGATTTAGCATCTGGATTTTCAATAACAATACTCCTAGGAATGTGATTGAAAATTTCATTTTTGTAAAAATGGTTTCTCACAACTTCAACAAAGTTGGGGTGAATACTAATCATCTTAAGATCTTTGTTATTGTTAGAAGTTGCACCCTTGTTCTTAGTGATTTGATTAATCTTGCTAATTTTAATGCGTGGTTTTTCAATAGTTTTAGTAGAAGCAAAAGTCGAGCTTAAATTACTAAAAATTTCTTCCAACTTATCAATCCGAGAAGGACTTTCTTCAATTCTTTCATGAATTATGGTTCCCTTTTCTTTTAGCAACTTAAAAACGTCTCCCACTTTTGAACCAAATTTACTAGCAAGATTATGCATCTTTTTATCCAAGTTTTCAATATGTTCTTCGGTAAGCATTTTCTTTTCAGTGGCATCTAGCTTTTCCATAACATGCTCGAGAGTTAAAGTTGTTTCATTAATCATAAGAGGCGGTGAACCCACTAGATTTCCCATAGCATTAAAAGCATATGGAGAAGGACACATCAAAAAATTCCTACCAGTAATTGTATCAAGGACAAATTTATACCAAGTAGTGACGCCCACATCAAAACAGCGAAGAAAAACAATGGTAGATTGCTTATGAATAGATCTATTATGAGCATAACAAATCCTATACCAAGCATATTTTAAATTCTCCCCTCCCCTTTGTTTGAAGTTAAGAACCTCGTTCTCGGGGGTGCACGCAATAGAGGAAGAACTATCCATAACGACAAAAGTGACAAACAAAATTGCACACAAAAACAGATCTGGCAAGAAAACGACGAACGAAAAAGAGGGTGAATAAAACGGCATATTTTTGTGAAGTGGGGGAGATGAAAACGAGAGGCAAATGGCAAACAATGTAAATTGTAAGGATATGAAATTTGTGATTAGAAACCTGATAGATGTTGATGATGTCTCCCCGGCAACGACGCCAAAAATTCTTTTTGTTGTCGCTTGAACTACGTCGGTATTTCCCCAAAGAAGGGATGATGCAACACAGCTTCATTAGGTATTTCCCTCAGTTATGAAACCAAGGTTATTGAACCAGTAGGAGAACCAAGCAACACTATGTAAATGGTACCTGCACACAAAGAACGAATACTTGCAACCCGATTGTAAAAGGGGTTGTCAATCCCTTTCCGGTAAAGGTGCTAGAAATTCGCATGTTGACCGAATAAAATTGTGGTAGATTGATAGATGCAAATAACGGCAAATAAAACTCAGTGAGGTATTTTTGGGTTTTCTGATAATATACACCTGAAAATAAAATATGCAAGTAAATAAAAAGGCAAATAGCAATATATATATCTGAAAATATATGCTGAGAAAATGGACCCCGGGGCCGTAGATTTCACTCGTGGCTTATCTCAAGAAAATAGCATACGGTGGGTAAACAAATTACTGTTGGTCAATTGATACTTCAAATAATTATAACGATATCCAAGCACTGATCATTATATAGGCATCACGTCTAAGATTAGTAGACCCACTCCTGCCTGCATCTACTACTATTACTCCACACATCGACCGCTATCCAACATGCATCTAGTGTATTAAGTTCATGGAGAAATGGAGTAATGCAATAAGAACGATGACATGATGTAGACAAGATATATTCATTTAGGAATAGACCCCTTCTTGTTATCCTTAATGGCAACGATCAATACGTGTCTTGCTGCCCCTCCCGTAACTGGGAAAGAACACCGCACGACCGAACCCATCACAAAGCACCTCTTCCCATGGCAGGAAAAATCAATCTAGTTAGCCTAACTAAACCAACGGTTTGAAGAAGAAATACGAGGCTATAAGTAATCATGCATGTAAGAGATCAAAAGAAGACTCAAATAACTTTCATAGATAAAATAGATCTGATCATAAACTCAAAGTTCATCGGATCCCAATAAACACACCACAAAAAGAGTTACATCAAATTGATCTCCAAGAGACCATTGTATTGAGAATCAAAAGAGAGAGAGGAAGCCATCTAGCTACTAACTATGGACCCGTAGGTCTACAATGAACTAATGCATCATCGCAGAGGCACCAATGAGGGTGATGAACCCCTCTGTGATGGTGTCTAGATTGGATCTAGTAGTTCTGAAACTTGCAACGGTTGGAATTGTGTTTCCTCGACTCCCCTAGGGGTTTTGGATTTTTGGGGTATTTATATAGCAAAGAGGCGGTGTGGGAGGCGGTCGAGGTGGGCACAACCCACTAGGACGCCTGGGCCCCCAGGCATGCCCAGGTGGGTTGTGCTCCCCTCGGAGCCCCCCCTCTGGTACCTCTTTGGCCCAATAGGTGTCTTCTGGCCCAGAAAAATCTCCAAAAAGTTTTGCTGCGTTTGGACTCCGATTGGTATTGATTTTCTGCGAAGTAAAAAACAAGCAAACAATAACAACTGGCACTAGGCACTATGTCAATAGGTTAGTCCCCAAAAATCATATAAAGTTGCTATAAAATGATTGTAAAATATCCAAGAATGATAATATAGCAACATGGAACAAGAAAAAAATTATAGAAACGTTGGAGACGTATCACATAACTAGTAGCTAGGTGGCTTATTCTCTTTCTTTGATCTTCAATACAATGTTCTCCTCGATGTTCTTGGAGATCTATTCGATGTAATCCTTTTGCGGTGTGTTTGTTGGGATCCGATGAACTATGAGTTTATGATTAGATTATCCATGAATATTATTTGAGCCTTCTTTGAACTCTTTTATGCATGATTATTATAGCATTGTATTTCTCTCTGATCTATTGATTTGGTTTGGCCAACTAGATTAATTTATCTTGCAATGGGAGAGGTGCTTTGTGATGGGTTCAATTTACGGTGATCTATATCCCAGTGACATAAAGGGACAAGACACGTATTTGTATTGTTGCCATTAAGCATAAAATGATGGAATTTATTCATATTGCTTGATCTTAGTTTGTCTACATCATGTCATCTTGCTTAAGGTGCTACTCCATTCTTTATGAACTTAATACTCTAGATGCATGCCGGATAGCGGTCGATGTGTGGAGTAATAGGAGTAGATGCAGGAAAGAGTTGGTCTACTTGTCTCGGACGTGATTCCTATATACATGATCATTGCCTATGATATCGTCATGATTATTCACTTTTCTATGAATTGTCCAACAGTAATTTTTTTACCCACCATATGCTATGTTCAAGAAAGAAGCCTCTAGTGAAAACTACGGCCCCGGGTCTATTTTTATCATATAACTAAATTCAAAAATACCTTGCTGCAATTTTATTTACTTTATTTTATTTTGTGTTTTTGTTTATTTATCTAGCACTACGAGATTTGATCCTTGCAATTAATCGCCAAGGGATTGACAACCCCTTGTTTGCATTGGGTGCAAGTATTTGTTATTTTGTGTGTAGGTACTGCTAACGAGTTGTTGAGTAGTTCTCCTACTGGATTGATAAAGTTGGTTCTTAACTGAGGGAAATACTTATCTCTACTATACTGCATCACCCGCTCCTCTTCGGGGAAATCCCAACACAGCTCACAAGTAGCAGCATCCATCATCGTGTGGCTAGACACCGGTGACTAGGTCACAGGGATGTCGGAACATTTCAACGAGAAAGAAGAACAAAACTGGCAACGAGGAGATCGGTATAGTGAGCATGAGAATGACTCAAGAGGATACTGATATATCTCACCTCGACTTTTGTAAAGTATAGCAAAGTGATGACCCACAAGTATAGGGGATCAATCGTAGTACTTTCGATAAGTTAAGAGTGTCGAATGCAACGAGGAGCAGAAGGAAATGACGAGTGGTTTTTAACAAGGTATTCTTTTGCAAGTACTGAAAGTAGCAGTAATAGATAGTTTTGTAGTAAGGTAATTCGTAACAAGCAGCAAGTAGAAATAGTAGCAAAGGTGCAACAAGATGGCCCAATCCTTTTTATTGCAGAGGAGAAGCTGGAAAGTTCTCTTATAGTAAGCAAAGTGTTCTTAAGGGCACATGGGAATTGCTATGTAGTCACGCTCATCATGTAAAGTTGATTCTTATCGGTACTCTGATAATTTGATATGTGGGTGGACCGGTGCTAGGGTGTTATTCTTACTTGATCAAGAAACCCTCTTATGATTACCCCCTCTCGCAAGCATCCAGAACTGTGATAGAAGAATGAAGGTGAATCTAACCAAAGCATGAAACATATGGATCCAAATCAGCCCCTTACGGAATAACACATTAACTAGGATTAAGATTTGTCACTCTCGCAACCCGTCATATACTTAATTACTCCACAATGCCTTCCCTTAGGCCCAAGTATGGTGAAGTTTCATGTAGTCGACGTTCACATGACACCACTAAAGGAAGAACAACATACATATCATCAAAATATCGAATGAATACCAACTTCACATGATTACTTATAACAAGACTTCTCCCATGTCCTCAAGAACAGAAGTAACTACTCACAAATCATATTCATGTAAAAGATCAGATGTGTATTGGATATGCTTAAGGATCTGAACATATAATCCTCCACCAAATAAACCAACTAGCATCAACTACAAGATGTAATCAACACTACTAGCAACTCATAGGTACCAATCTGAGGTTTTGGGGCAAAGTTTGAATACAAGATATGAACTAGTGTATGAGAAGAGATGGTGCTGGTGAAGATGTTGATGAAGATTGGTCCTCCCACGATGAGAGGATCGTTGGTGATGTAGACGGCTTCCATTTCCCCCTCGTGGAGGGAAGTATCCCCAGTGGAATTGCTCCGCCGGAGAGCAAACGTGCTCCTACCCAAGTTCCGCCTCGAGACGGCGACACTTCGTCTCAAAAGTCTTCTCTTGATTTTTTTTCTAGGGAAAATAGCATAATATAGGAGATGGGCCCTAGAGGTCTGTCGGTTGAGCAATGAGCTCATCAGGTGCGCCCTAGGGGGTCCCCCCTGAGCTCGTGACTCTGTGGTAGCCCTCCTCCTAATATTTCTTCTGTCGGTATTTTTATATATTCCAAAACAATTCTCCGTAAATTTTCAAGTCATTTGGAGCTGTGGAGAATATCAATCTTTGCTATAGTTTTTTTAGGTCCAGAATTCCAGCTGTTGGCAATCTCCCTCTTCATGTGAAACTTGCAAAATAAGAGAGAAAGGGCATTAGAATTGCATCATAAACTGAAATAATGACCCAAAACATAATAAATAACAGTAAGAAAAATGGTGCAAATGGGCCTATCACAAAGCAAAGGGAATAGCAGATGATAAACAAAGTTTTGCTCGAATGTCATTCGTATGTTTATAGGGGTCATATGGATGTCCACGGTTCTACTATTGGTCATTGAATGAAAGGGGTTCTGTTCATGTCTATGTTTTACCAAACCTACAGGGTCACAAGCTTAAGGGAATCATGATCTGTGGAGTGTTGGACGATCAAGAGTAATGAGTAAATATTTATGAATTAGTTTCATTAATATTAGAAATAGTTTCGAGAGAAACTATAAGCGTTCCGTGGTCACCAGAAGGGTTTCGGGGTTTACCGGGAAATACCAGAAATTGATATATAGGTGGAAAATGTTTTTGATAAAATTAATAATAAATGGCTCTAATAATGATTAAGAGGCTTCTATAATTATTTAAATATCAATGGACCAAGGAAAATACAATAAGGCCAAGTGGTGGAGAGTTATTGAGCCCTAGGGTCCAATAACCAAGGTGGCGCCCCTTAGAGGCTAAGGGGAGGCCGAATTGGAGTGGAGGAGAACTCCTCCTCCCCCTAGGGCCAGAGAAAGGAGGGATGCCCCCTCCCCTCTTGTGGTGCCCCCTCCCTTCTCCTCCAACCTATATTATACTTGAGGATTTGGTCCTTTAGACATACAAGTTCTAGAGGTTGCTCTAGTTCTCTAGTTCTAGTTCTAATTGATCCAATTAGAGCTAGATCAAATCCTCTCTAGTACACAGAATTAGAATCTCAGTGTGGTTCTAATCTTCTCCCTCTAATTCTCCGGCATCGGTTAGCTCTAGATGCCGAAGCGTTGCCGGATCGTGAAGGTTTTACGCTTGCAAACTGTAGAGAGGCCATGCTTTCGATCTTCCGTTCGAGGGATCGTTCATGGACGGTTTGAGGGACTTCAAGTACGATCTACACCGACTCTTATTCTGCTGCAACTCGAAGTTGGTCGCGGTCCGATTAGAACCACATCATCATAGTGCTTCCGGTTTGATTGTAGGACAAACTTTTTTCTTTTCTACTATGTTTCCCAACGTCTACCACCTTTGATTTAAAAAGTTCTAGACCAATTGTTTCACTACATTTTTTTTGAAAGTCTGTTTCACTACATTTAGAGGATCACTCCTGCATGTGGTTATTCCTCATAGATCATTGTTGTGTTGATATTATTGTTCCCTCCGGGTTATCTTGTATATGCAATGCATGCCCTCAAATTCTTAGATATAGAGGAGATCTCAGTAATAACCTGCCATGTGCATTTACATTCAAAAGGAAATTCTTCTATATGTCCATTTCTAGGGCGAGCTATCTTTGTATCTTCGACTTTGAAATTCTCATGTTTTTAATTTTAACTTAGTATCCTCTCTTGAAGCTTTAACTGGTATAGCCATCAATCATCGAAAATGCAAGAGTTTGTAAGTGCATTTAGTGTCCCCTAGAGGTTTCTGGATGATTAATAACAAAACAGTTAATGGACTAATTTGTTTGTGAGTGTACTCAGATGGAAGTCCCTAAGGATTTGGTTTAACATGAGACATATGACCCCTAAATTTTATAGAGAATTCCTTATTTGGGCCTTTCTTAATATTTGCTTCCTTATTTGGCCCTAAAAATATTTTCTTCCTTATTCATCACTAAATGTAAATTTTATTCCCTATTTGACACTTTCGTCTATTTTGGGCACTAACGGTGTTAAATGTGACATGAAAAGACCATTTTTTCCCTGATATTGTATTTAGGTGATTTGCTCCAAATAAACCTAATACTCCGTTAATCTAATACTGCCCCTCAACCATGCCCGTGTCTCCCAGTGTGCCGCCTCTCTCCACCCATGGTGTGATTCCCTCTGTTTGCCCATGAGTAGTCCCACGGTGAGGAGACGTCGGTGGCAACCTACCAACAAGCCCCACGAGGCCACTACTGCTGCAGCCCTCTCTATGTCCCTCCCCGCTGCGGTGAGCTGACCAACACCGAAGTGATCGAGGCAGTACAAGGGCGGTGGTAGCTTGCTGTATGTGGCCCACCATGTAGAGGGACGTGGCCACAGTGCTGGGCACGCTAGCCTCAGTCGGCCAAGCTGGGAGCATGCCGGCAGCAACAAGCATGAATACACGTCCGAGCACTAACACACTTTGGTACTTGATACGTCTCCATCGTATCTATAATTTTTTATTGTTCCAAGCCAATATTATTCAACTTTCATATACTTTTGGCAACTTTTTATACTATTTTTGGGACTAACATATTGATCCAGTGCCCAGTGCCAGTTCTTGTTTGTTGCATGTTTTATGTTTCACAGAAACCCCATATCAAATGGAGTCCAAACGGGATAAAAACGGACGGAGCTTATTTTTGGAATATTTGGGAAATGTGGGAGGAAGAATCAACGCGAGACGGTGCCCGAGGTGGCCACGAGGCAGGGGGGCGCGCCTGCCTATACTAGACGCGCCCTTGACCCTTGTGGGCCCCTCGTAAGGTGGTTGATGTTCTTCTATGGCTGCAAGAAAGCTAATTTTTGGAAAAATATCTGGGCGAAGGTTTCAATCCAATCGGATTTACGAATCGCTGGATATAAAAGAAACGGTGCCAGGGCAGAATCCCAAAATGTAGAAACAGAGAGAGACAGAGAGACAGATCCAATCTCGGAGGGGCTCTCTCCCCTCCCACGCCATGGGAGCCAAGTACCATAGGGGAAACCCTTCTCTCATCTAGGGAGAAGGTCAAGGAAGAAGAAGAAGAAGAAGGGGGGCCCTCTCCCCCTTGCTTCCGGTGGCGCCGAAACACCGCCGGGGGCCATCATCATCACCGCGATCTTCACCAACACCTCTGCCATCTTCACCAACATCTCCATCGCCTTCCCCCATCTATATTCAGCGGTCCACTCTCCCGCAACATGCTGTACCCTCTATTTGAACATGGTGCTTTATGCTTCATATGATTATCCAATGTTGTGTTGCCATCCTATGATGTCTGAGTAGATTTTCGTTGTCCTATCGGTGATTGATGAATTATTATGATTGGTTTGAGTTGCATGTTTTATTATTGGTGCTGTCCTATGGTGCTCTCCGTGTCGCGCAAGCGTGAGGGATCCCTGCTGTAGGGTTTGCAATATGTTCATGATTTGCTTATGGTGGGTGGCGTGAGTGACAGAAGAACAGACTTGAGTAAGTAGGTTGTTTGCGTATGGGATAAAGGGGACTTGATACTTTAATGTTATGGTTGGGTTTTACCTTAATGATCTTTAGTAGTTGCGGATGTTTGCTAGAGTTCCAATCATAAGTGCATATGATCCAAGAAGAGAAAGTATGTTACCGTATGCCTCTCCCTCAAATAAAATTGCAATAGTAATTACAGGTCTAGTAACGTAGTCAATTGCTTAGGGAAAATTCCACAACTCCTACCACCACTTTTCCACACTCGCTATATTTACGTTATTGCTTCTTTATCTAAACAGCCCCTAGTTTATATTTATGTGTTCTTTATTATCTTGCAAACCTATCCAATCACACCTACAAAATACTTCTAGTTTCATACTTGTTCTAGGTAAAGCGAACACTAAGCATGCGTAGAGTTGTATTAGTGGAAGATAGGACTTGAGAGAATATTTGTTCTACCTTTAGCTCCTCGTTGGGTTCGACAATCTTACTTATCGAAAGAGGCTACAATTATCCCCTATACCTGTGGGTTATCAAGACCTTTTTCTGGCGCCGTTACCGGGGAGTCATAGCGTGGGGTGAATATCTCGTGTGTGCTTGTTTGCTTTATCACTAAGTAATTTTTATTTGTTGTTCTTAGTTGTTCTTCATCTTTAGTTATGGATATGGAACATGAAATACCAAGAAAAATAGGTGTACTTGCTACTCATGGAGATGGGGAACCTCCTAAACCCTTAGATGCTCATTATGTGAAAGATATTATGTACTACTTTGATAATCCTGAGAAAACCCCATTCAATTATGTTATGGTAGACACGTTGGATCAATGTGAATACTTTAGGGATTATCACTTGACACAAAAAGGGAAACTATTATGGGATCAAATTCATATGTTGTATTGGTATGCTAGGCAACTATGCTTGAGATATGATTATACTTGTTGCTCTAGGATGAAGTCTCCACACCTTCCCTTTTCATGCAAATTCAATGATAATAAAACCTTGTCTTCTTATGCTAATGGTATCTATGATTACTATGATGTGGAACAAATAGAAGAATTCGTTGCTTTTATGGGTGCTTATGACATTGAATCTAATTTTAAAATTTTCAAAGATTTTGATTATTCAGTTTATAGACCTGAAAATTTTGCTATACTTAAATATTGCTATGAGAATTATGAATTCAATTCCGAAATTGATGCATTTATTGAGAAAGTCTCCGCTGTCCAAGAAGAGACTAATATTTTGCAGGAGTCTATGGAAGAAGAAATTGATGAAATTGTGAGCTCATTGGATGCAAAAGATGATGAGGAGAGCGAAGAACAGAAGGAGGAAGAGCAGATTAGCTACCCGTGCCCACGTTCTAATGAGAGTAACTGTTCAACTCATACATTGTTTAATTCCCTTTCGTGCTTACCGAAGGATGATTGCTATGATTATTGTTATGATCCCGTTGATTCTCTTGAAATATCCCTTTTTGATGATGCTTGCTATGCTTGTGGCCAAGATGCCAATATGAATTATGCTTATGGAGATGAACTTGCTATAGTTCCTTATGTTAAACATGAAATTGTTGCTATTGCACCCACGCATGATAGTCCTATTATCTTTTTGAATTCTCCCAACTACACTATATCGGAGAAGTTTGTGCTTATTAAGGATTACATTGATGTATTGCCTTTTACTACTACACATGATGATTTTGATGGATATAATATGCATGTGCTTGCTGCCTCTACTTGCAATTATTATGAGAGAGGAACTATATCTCCACCTCTCTATGTTTCCAATACGATAGAATTGCAAGAAACTGTTTATACTATGCATTGGCCTTTACTATGTGTGCATGAATTGTTCTTTTATGACATGCCGATGCATAGGAAGAGAGTTAGACTTCGTCATTACTTGATATATGTTAATTTGTGCTCACTACTAAATTACAAATCATTGTTAATTAAAATTGGCTTTGATATACCTTGGGATCCGGGTGGATTCATTACTTCAGCACTACATGCCTAGCTTAATGGCTTTAAAGAAAGCGCTGCCAGGGAGACAACCCGGAAGTTTTAGAGAGTCATTTATTTCTGTTGAGTTCTTTTATATAGTTTAAAAACAAAAAAATAAAGAGGGGAACCCAAAACTTTTCAAAAAGGAAAGTGAAAGTGAGAAAGACAAGCATTGTTGAAGTGGGAGAGCTCCTTGAACTTTGTTCATGCTCACAGAAACGTTGTGAATCTTAATTACAGAAACTTTTCATCAAAAATAATTATCCCATTATACAATTCCATTGTATTATAAAAATAATGTGCTAAGGTTTGCCTTTAGGATGTTTACAATGCTTGTTGGTTTGTACGGTGCAGGACAGAAACTTTGGCTGTAGTGCGCGATTTTACATTTTTAGCTGGAACGTCAAACGGTTCTGGCTCTTTTTGCACTGTCTTTATATAAAAATTGTTCATTTTTCCTAATTGTGGTAGAAGTTTTGGGGTACCATAAGTATGGTGAATGTTCAGATTGATACAGACTGTACTGTTTTTGACAGATTCTGTTTTTGATGCATAGTTTACTTGTTTTGATTAAACTATCAATTTCTATCAGTGGATTAAGCCATGGAAAAGTATATTACAGTAGACACAATGCAAAAACAAAATATGAATTGGTTTGCAACAGTACTTAGAATAGTGATTTGTTTTATGATACTAACGGATCTTACCGAGTTTTCTGTTGAAGTTTTGTGTGGATGAAGTGTTTGATCGAGGAGGTCTCGATATGAGGAAAAGGAAGAGAGGCAAGGGCTCAAGCTTGGGGATGCCCAAGGCACCCCAAGTAAATATTCAAGGAGACTCAAGCATCTAATCTTGGGGATGCCCCGGAAGGCATCCCCTGTTTCTTCAACAAGTATCAGTATGTTTTCGGATTCATTTCGTTCATGCGATATGTGCAAGTCTTGGAGCATCTTTTGCATTTAGTTTTCACTTCTCTTTTATGCACCATGCTGGTATGAGATAGTCCTTGGTTTATTTATAGAATGCTCTTTGCACTTCACTTAAATCTTTTGAGTATGGCTTTATAGAATGCTTCATGTGCTTCACTTATATCATTTGAAGTTTGGATTGCCTGTTTCTCTTCACATAGAAAACCGCCATTTGTAGAATGCTATTTTTCTTCACTTATATTTGTTAGGGCGTGGGCATATCTTTTGTAGAAAGAATTAAACTCTCTTGCTTCACTTATATCTATTTAGAGAGATGACAGGAATTGGTCATTCAAATGGTTAGTCATAAAATCCTACATAAACTTGTAGATCGCTGAATATAATATGTTTGATTCCTTGCAATAGTTTTGCGATATAAAGGTGGTGATATTAGAGTTGTGCTAGTTGAGTAATTGTGAAATTGAGAAAATACATGTGTTAAGGTTTGCAAGTCCCGTAGCATGCACGTATGGTAACCGTTGTGTGACAAATTTGAAGCATGGGGTGTTTCTTTGATTGTCCTCCTTATGAGTGGCGGTTGGGGACGAGCGATGGTCTTTTCCTACCAATCTACCCCCCTAGGGGCATGTGTAGTAGTACTTTGCTTCGAGGGCTAATAAACTTTTGCAATAAGTATATGAGTTCTTTATGACTAATGTGAGTCCATGGATTATATGCACTCTCACCCTTCCATCATTGCTAGCCTCTTCGGTACCGTGCATTGCCCTTTCTCACCTCGAGAGTTGGTGCAAACTTCGCCGGTGCATCCAAACCCCGTGATATGATACACCCTATCACACATAAGCCTCCTTATATCTTCCTTAAAACAACCACCATACCTACCTATTATGGCATTTCCATAGCCATTCTGAGATATATTGCCATGCAACTTCCATCATCATCATATACATGACTTGAGCATTCATTGTCATATTGCCTTGCATGATCATAAGATAGCTAGCATGATGTTTTCATGGCTTGTCTGTTTTTTATGTCATTGCTACGCTAGATCATTGCACATCCCGGTACACCGCCGGAGGCATTCATATAGAGTCATATCTTTGTTCTAGTATCTAGTTGTAATATTGAGTTGTAAGTAAATAAAAGTGTGATGATCATAATTTTAGAGCATTGCCCCATAAAAAAGGAGGCCAAAGAAGCCAAAATAAAAAAAGGGGCCAAATAAGCCCGCAAAAAAAAGAAAAGAAAAGAAAAAAAGGGGCAATGTTACTATCCTTTTACCACACTTGTGCTTCAGAGTAGCACCATGTTCTTCATATAGAGAGTCTCCTATATTGTGACTTTCATATACTAGTGGGAATTTTCATTATAGAACTTGGCTTGTATATTCCAACGATGGGCTTCCTCAAATGCCCTAGGTCTTCATGAGCAAGCAAGTTGGATGCACACCCCACTTAGTTTCAGTTTGAGCTTTCATACACTTATAGCTCTAGGGCATCAGTTGCACGGCAATCCCTACTCCTCGCATTGAAATCAATTGATGGGCATCTCCATAGCCCGTTGATTAGCCACGTCGATGTGAGACTTTCTCCCTTTTTGTCTTCTCCACATAAACCTACACCATCATATTCTATTCCACCTATAGTGCTATATCCATGGCTTGCGCTCATGTATTGCGTGAGGGTTGAAAAAGCTGAAGCGCGTTAAAAGGTATGAACCAATTTCTCGACTTGTCATCGCGGTTGTGCATGATGGGAGCATTTTGTGTGACGAAAATGAAGCATGGCCAAACTATATGATTTTGTAGGGATAAGCTTTCTTTGGCTATGTTATTTTAATAAGACATAATTGTTTGGTTGGCATGCTTGAAGTATTATTGTTTTTATGTCAAATGATAGACTATTGCTTTGAATCACTCGTGTCTTAATATTCATGCCATGATTAGATATATGATCAGGATTATGCTAGGTAGCGTTCCACATCAAAAATTATCTTTTTATCATTTACCTACTCGAGGACGAGCATGAATTAAGCTTGGGGATGCTGATACGTCTCCATCGTATCTATAATTTTTTATTGTTCCATGCCAATATTATTCAACGTTCATATACTTTTGGCAACTTTTTATACTATTTTTGGGACTAACATATTGATCCAGTGCCCAGTGCCAGTTCATGTTTGTTGCAAGGTTTATGTTTCGCAGAAACCCCATATCAAATGGAGTCCAAACGGGATAAAAACGGATGGAGATTATTTTTGGAATATTTGGGAAATATGGGAGGAAGAATCAACACGAGACGGTGCCCGAGGTGGCCACGAGGCAGGGGGCGCGCCTGCCTATACTGGGCGCGCCCCTGACCCTTGTGGGCCCCTCGTAAGGCGGTTGCTGCTCTTCTTTGGCCGCAAGAAAGCTAATTTTTGGAAAAATGTCTGGGCGAAGGTTTCAATCCAATCGGAATTACGGATCTCCGGATATAAAAGAAACGGTGCCAAGGCATAATCCTAGCACGCAGAAACAGACAGAGACAGAGAGACAGATCCAATCTCGGAGGGGCTCTCGCCCCTCCCACGCCATGGGAGCCAAGGACCAGAGGGGAAACCCTTCTCCCATCTAGGGAGAAGTTCAAGGAAGAATATGAAGAAGAAGGGGGGCTCTCTCCCACTTGCTTCCGATGGTGCCGGAACACCGCTGGGGGCCATCATCATCACCGCGATCTTCACCAACACCTCTGCCATCTTCACCAACATCTCCATTGCCTTCCCCCATCTATATTCAGTGGTCCACTCTCCCACAACCCGTTGTACCCTCAATTTGAACATGGTGCTTTATGCTTCATATTATTATCCAATGATGTGTTGCCATCCTATGATGTCTGAGTAGATTTTCGTTGTCCTATCGGTGATTGATGAATTGCTATGATTGGTTTGAGTTGCATGTTTTTTTATTGGTGCTGTCCTATGGTGCTCTTCGTGTCACGCAAGCGTAAGAGGTCCCCGTTGTAGGGTTTGCAATATGTTCATGATTTGGTTATGGTGGGTGGCGTGAGTGACAGAAGCACAGACCCCGAGTAAGTAGGTTGTTTGCGTATGGGATAAAGGGGACTTGATACTTTAATGCTATGGTTGAGTTTTACCTTAATGATCTTTAGTAGTCGCGGATGCTTGCTAGAGTTCCTATCAGTAGTGCATATGATCCAAGAAGAGAAAGTATGTTAGCTTATGCCTCTCCCTCAAATAAAATTGCAATAGTTATTACTGGTCTAGTAACGTAGTCAATTGCTTAGGGACAATTCCACAACTCCTACCACCACTTTTCCACACTCTCTATATTTACTTTATTGCTTCTTTATCTAAATAGCCCCTAGTTTATATTTACGTGTTCTTTATTATCTTGCAAACCTATCCTATCACACCTACAAAGTACTTCTAGTTTCATACTTGTTTTAGGTAAAGCAAACACTAAGCGTGCATAGAGTCGTATCAGTGGCATATAGGACTTGAGAGAATATCTGTTCTACCTTTAGCTCCTCGTTGGGTTCGACACTCTTACTTATCGAAAGAGGCTACAATTACCCCCTATACTTGTGGGTTATCAGTACTACAAACATGGAGTAGTTCCATTTTGTACCTGAGATGGAGAATCAACAAATCCTAATTCATTTGTTTGTACTTGGCGTAAACAAAGCAAACACTACCCTCTTGATTAGTTTGTGATGGAAGTTGTGTCATGGACAAATGAAATCGAAAGTACCGTATTCGGATGCTGGCGCAAGTTTCTACAACTAATCGAATGGTTGGCGAAATTATACATTGGTACATGTGGAACATATAGGACGTACAATTTTTTTGCGTATACAGGACATACATTACAACTGTTATGTACGTAGGTGCTCAATTGAACTGGGCCTACTATCACATACACCAATTAGATTATATTAGCAGAGTATAAGTATAATCAGCAGCAAATCACCTAAATAATATATAGGGGCAAAATGGTCTTTCCATGTAACTTTAACACCATTGGTGCCCAAAATAGACGGAAGTGTCAAATAGGGAATAAAATTTACATCTAGTGTCGAATATGGAAGAAAATATTTTTCAGGGCCAAATAAGGAAGCAAATTTTAAGAAAGGGTCAAATAAGGAATTCTCTCTAAATTTTATGGTGACAATGAATATTTCTGAAATGGTTGTTCGAGGAACAATCAACTCGCTGTGCGGAAAATCAAGTTGTAGTGAAGACTTTGAATTCATAATTTCATTTTCTTCTTTTGAGTCATAGGGAAATTCATACTATTAAGGAGGGCCTAAGTGGAAGTTGAGATTTAGGTCTTTGGTGTGTGCTCAATCCGTACCTATTTCTTCGGGTGAAGACTTGGAAATCTATTTGATGTGTTTCATTTCTCTTTAATGTCTGAGATGATGTTCTTTGGGACATTGTAGGTGAACTTCGTAGCATAGGAGTTGGATGACTTGTTCCACAAGTTAGTCTGTTGGATGTGTTTGAAATCTGACAATTTCGCCACGTGTCGTGTGTACGTTGGCTAGCTAGTACCTCCAATGGTAAAAGCGGCCCTCAGGATTCCTCCTTGTGAAGGAAATATGCCCTCGAGGAAATAATAAAGTTGTTATTTTATATTTCCTTATTCATGATAAAGGTTTATTATTCATGCTAGAATTGTATTGATTGGAAACCTTAATACATGTGTGAATACATAAAAAAACATAGTGTCCCCAGTAAGCCTCTACTAGGCTAGCTCATTGTTCAAAGATGGTTAAGATTTCCTAACCATGGACATGAGTTGTCATTTGATAACGGGATCACGTCATTAGGAGAATGATGTGATGAACAGGACCCATCAGTTAGCATATCATATTGATCGTTCAGTTTTATTGCTATTACCTTCTTCATGTCCAATACATATTCCTTCGACGATGAGATTATGCAACTCCCGGATACCGAAGGAATGCCTTATGTGCTATCAAACGTCACAACGTAACTGGTTGATTATAAAGATGCTCTACAGGTATCTTCGAAGGTGTTTGTTGGGTTGGCATAGATCGAGTTTAGGATTTGTCACTCCAAGTATCGGAGAGGTATCTGTGGGCCCTCTAGGTAATACACATCATAAGAATCCTTGCAAGCAAAGTGACTAATGCGTTAGTTGTAGGATGATGTACTATGGAATGAGTAAAGTGAATTGATGGTAACGAGATTGAACTAGGTATGAAGATACCGACGATCGAATCTCGGGCAATTAACATATCGATGACAAAAGGAATAACATATGTTGTCATAACGGTTCGACCGATAAAGATCTGCGTAGAATATGTGGGAACCAATATGAGCATCCAAGTTCCACTAATGGTTATTGACCGGAGAGGTGTCTCGGTCATGTCTACATAGTTCTCGAACCCGTAGGGTCCGCACGCTTAACGTCCGATGGCGATATTGTATTATATGAGTTATGTGATTTGGTGACCGGATGTTGTTCGGAGTCCCGGATGAGATCACAGACATGACAAGGAGTCTTGAAATGGTCAAGAGGTAAAGACTGATATATAGGATGGGTATTCATACACTGGAAGTCTTTTGGCAAGCACCGGGTACTTATCAGGTCATCGGAAGGGGTTCCGGGCACCCCCGACAAAAGATATGGACCTTATGGGCCAAGAGGGGAAACACACCAGTCACAAACGGGCTGGTGCGCCCCCCCCCCATATGGGATAGACAAATTGGAGAAGGAAAGGGGAAGGAGGAAAAGAAAAAGGGAATAGGATTCCCCCTCCCTCCTCTTCCCTTCCTACTCCGAATAGGAATAGGAGAGGGGGGTTGGCCAAATTGGGAGAGGACCCCAAGTAGGATTCCTCCTACTTGGGGCACGCCCTTGGCTGCCTCTCCTCCCCACCAACCTATATATATGTGGGGAAGGGGGCGCCTACAACATAGAAGAACAACTGTTAGCCATGTGCGGCGCCCCCTCCATAGTTTACACCCCCGGTTATATTTCGTGGTGCTTAGGCGAAGCCCTGCGCAGATCACTTCACCATCACCGTCACCACGCCACCGTGCTGACTGAACTCATCTACTTCCTCGACACCTTGCTGGATCAAGAGGGCGAGTAGCATCATCGAGCTGAATGTGTGGAGAACTCGGAGGTGTCGTACATTCAGTACTTGATCGGTCAGAGCTAGAAGAAGTTCGACCGCATCAACCGCGTTGTCTAATGCTTCTGCTTCTGGTCTAGAGGGTACGTGGACACACTCTCCCCCTCTTGTTGCTATGAATCTCCTAGATAGATCTTGCGTGAGCGTAGGAAATCTTTTGAAATTGCACGCTACGTTGTCCAACAGTGGCATCCGAGCCAGGTCTATGCGTATATGATATGCACGAATAGAAAACAAACAGTTGTGGGTGGTAATCGTCATACTGCTTACCACCAATGTCTTATTTTGATTCGGCGGTATTGTTGGATGAAGCGGCCTGGACCAACCTCACATGACCACGTTCATGAGACCAGTTCCTTTGATAGACATGCAACTAGTTTTTCATAAAGGTGGTTGGCAGGTGTCTATTTCTCCTATTTTAGTTGAATCAGATTTGACTGCGGACGGTCCTTATTGAAGGTTAAAAGAACAAACTTGATAAATCACCGTTGTGGTTTTTGTGCCGTAGGTAAGAACGGTTCTTGCTAGAAGCCCGTAGCAGCCACGTAAGCCTTGCAACAACAAAGTAGAGGACGTCTAACTTGTTTTTGCGGGCCATGATTGTGATGTGATATGGTCAAGACATGATGTGATATATGTTATTTTATGAGATGATCATGTTTTGTAGAAGTTATCAGCAACCGACAGGAGCCTTAAGGTTGTCTCTTTATTGTATGAAATGCAAACGCCATGTAATTGCTTTACTTTATCACTATGCGGTAGCAATAGTTTGTAGAAGCAATAGTTGGCGAGACGACCACGATGCAACGATGGAGATCAAGGTGTTGAGCCGATGACGATAGAAATCATGATGATGCTTTGGAGATGGAGATAAAAAGCACAAGATGATGATGGCCATATCATGTCACATATTTTGATTGCATGTGATGTTTATCTTTATGCATCTTATTTTGCTTAGTACGGCGGTAGCATTATAAGATGATATCTTAACTAAATTTCAAGGTATAAGTGTTATCCCTGTGTATGCAGCATTGCGTCAGTTCTTCATGCTGAGACACCACATGATGATCGGGTGTGATAGGCTCTACGTTGACATACAATGGGTGCAAGACCGTTTTCCACCGGCGGAATACTTGGGTTAAACTTGACGAGCCTAGCATGTACATACATGGCCTCGGAACACTTGAGACCAAAAGGTTGAACGTGAATCATAAATTAGATATGATCAACATAGAGATGTTCACCATTGATGACTACTCCAGCTCACCTGATGATCGGACATGGTTTAGTTGATTTGGATCATGTATCACCTAGATGACTTGAGGGATGTCTACTTAAGTGGGAGTTCATTAGTAATTTGATTAATTGAACTTAATTTATCATGAACTTAGTCCTGGTAGTATTTGCAAATTATGTTGTAGATCAATAGCTCGCGATGTAGCTCCTCGTTTATTTTTGATATGTTCCTAGAGAAAAATAAGTTGAAAGATGATAGTCCATTTCTTGTTTGTTGCATGTTTTTTGTATCATAGAAAATCCATATCAAACAGAGTCCAAAGAGGATAAAAATGGATGGAGATTATTTTTGGAATATTTATGAATTTTGGGAAGCAGAATCAACGCGAGACGATGGTCGAGGGGACTACGAGGTAGGGGGCGCGCCCCTGACCCTCGTGGACACCCCGTAAGGAGGTTGTTGCCCTTCTTTTGCCACAAGAAAGCTAATATCCGGAAAAAAATCATGTTCAAAGTTTCAATCCAATCGGGGTTACAGATCTTCGGGAATATAAGAAACGGTGAAAGGCCAGAATCTGAAAACGCAGAAACAGAGAGAGACCGAGAGACATATCCAATCACGGAGGGGCTCTCACCCCTCCCATTCCATGGAAGCCAAGGACCATAGGAGAAATCCTTCTCCCATCTAGGGAGAAGGTCAAGGAAGAATAAGAATAAGGGGGGCTCTCCTTCCCTCTCTCCCGGTGGCGCCGGAACGACGCCGGGGCCATCATCATCACCGTGATCTACACCAACACCTCCGTCATCTTCACCAACATCTCCATCAGCTTTCCCCCATCTATCTACAGCGGTCCACTCTCCCGCAACCCGATGTACCCTCTACTTGAACATGGTGCTTTATGCTTCATATTATTATCCAATGATGTGTTGCCATCCTATGATGTCTGAGTAGATTTTCGTTGTCCTTTCGGTAATTGGTGAATTGCTATGATTGGTTTAATTTGCTTGTGGTTATGTTGCTGTCCTTTGGTGCCCATCATATGAGCGCGCGTGTGGATCACACCATAGGGTTAGTTGTATGTTGATAGGACTTTGTATTGGAGGGCAAGAGTGACAGAAGCTTCAACCTAGCATAGAAATTGATGCATACAGGATTAAAGGGGGACCAATATATCTTAATGCTATAGTTGTGTTTTACCTTAATGAACTTTAGTAGTTGCGGATGCTTGCTAATAGTTCCAACCATAAGTGCATAGAATTCCAAGTCAGGGATGACATGCTAGCAGTGGCCTCTCCCACATAAAACTTGCTATCGATCTAGTAAAGTAGTCAATTGCTTAGGGACAATTTCACAACTCCTACCACCACTTTTCCACACTCGCTATACTAACTTTATTGTTTCTTTATCTAAACAGCCCCTAGTTTATATTTGTGTGCTCTTTATATTCTTGCAAACCTATCCAACAACACCTACAAAGTACCTCTAGTTTCATACTTGTTCTAGGTAAAGAGGCTGCAATATTCTCGTGTGTGCTTGTTTGCTTTATCACCATGTAATTTTTATTTGTTGTTCTTAGTTGTTTTCTATCTTTAGTTATGGGTAGGAAACACAAAATACTAAAAAAATTAGTTGTACCTACTACACCAATGGTTGAAGAACCACTCAAAATCTATCACACTCCTGAAGCTTTTTACTTGGATCTTCTTTGATCCCTATGTGCTCGTGCTGAAACCCCAACTAGCTTAGTTGAGGGAAAATCTTTATATGAGCATGCTTGTTATGTGTGACACCGCATATCTGAAAAAGGGAAACTTTTACTGGATCAAATTCATTGTTTGCAATGCTATGCTTGGAATTTATGTAAAATATATGAATTTATGTAAAAAAATTCCATACTCAAGTATTGTTATGATAATTATGCTTCTAATGCCTATGTTAAACCATATATTGAGGACTCCTCCGCTGTCCAAGAAGAGACTAATATTTTGCAGGAGTCTATGGAAGAAGGAATTGAAGAAACTGTGAGCTCATTGGATGAAAAAGATGATGAGGAGAGCGAAGAACAAAAGGAGGAAGAGCGGATTAGCTACCCGTGCCCACCTTCTAATGAGAGTAACTCTTCGACTCATACATTGTTTAATTTCCGTCCGTGCTTACTGAAGGATGATGGCTATGATGATTGTTATGATCCCATTGATTCTCTTGAAATATCCCTTTTTGATGATGCTTGCTATGTTGTGGCCAAGATGCCAATATGAATTATGCTTATGGAGATGAACTTGCTATAGTTCCTTATGTTAAACATGAAATTGTTGCTATTGCACCCACGCATGATAGTCCTATTATCTTTTTTAATTCTCCCAACTACACTATATCGGAGAAGTTTGTGCTTATTAAAGATTATATTGATGGGTTGCGTTTTACTACTACACATGATGATTTTAATAGATATAATATGCATGTGCTTTCTGATCCTACTTGCAATTATTATGAGAAAGGAACTATATCTCCACCTCTCTATGTTTCCCACACAATGAAATTGCAAGAAACTATTTATACTATGCATTGGCCTTTACTATGTGTGCATGAATTGTTCTTTTATGACATGCCGATGCATAGGAAGAGAGTTAGACTTCGTCATTTCTTGATATATGTTACTTTGTGCTCACTACTAAATTACAAATCATTGTTAATCAAAATTGACTTTGATATACCTTGGGATCCGGGTGGATCCATTACTTGAGCACCTTATGCCTAGCTTAATGGCTTTAAAGTAAGTGCTGCCAGGGAGACAACCCAGAAGTTTTAGAGAGTCATTTATTTCTGTTGAGTGCTTTTATATAGTATAAAAACAAAAAATAAAGAGGGGAACCCAAAACTTTTCAAAAAGGAAAGTGAAAGTGAGAAAGACAAGCATCGTTGAAGTGGGGGAGCTCCTTGAACTTTGTTCATGCTCACAGAAACTTTGCGAATCCTAATTACAGAAACTTTTCATCAAAAATAATTATCCCCTTGTATAATTCCATTGTATTATAAAAATAATGTGCCAAGGTTTGCCTTTAGGATGTTTACAATGCTTGTTGGTTTGTGCGGTGCAGGACAGAAACTTTGGCTGTAATGCACGATTTTACATTTTTTACCGGAACGTCAAACGGTTCTGAAACTTTTTGCACTGTCTTTCTATACAATATTTTTATTTTTCTTAATTTTGGAAGAGTTTTTGGGGTACCATAAGTATGGTGAATGTTCAGATTACTACAGACTGCCCTGTTTAAGACAGATTCTGTTTTTGATGCATTGTTTGCTTGTTTTGATGAAACTATCAATTTCTATCTGTGGATTAAGCCATGGAAAAGTTATATTACAGTATCTACAATGCAAAAACAAAATATGAATTGGTTTGCAACAGTACTTAGAGTAGTGATTTGCTTTGTTATACAAACGGATCTTACTGAGTTTTCTGTTGAAGTTTTGTGTGGATGAAGTGTTCGAAGATCGAGGAGATCTCGATATGAGGAAAAGGAGGAGAGGCAAGAGCTCAAGCTTGGGGATGCCCAAGGCACCCCAAGTGAATATTCAAGGAGACTCAAGCGTCTAAGCTTGGGGATGCCAGGAAGGCATCCCATCTTTCTTCAACAAGTATCGGTATGTTTTCGGATTTGTTTCGTTCACGTGATGTGTGCAAATCTTGGAGCATCTTTTGCATTTAGTTTTCACTTTTGTTTTATGCACCATGCTGGTATGAGATAGTCCATGGTTGATTTATAGAATGCTCATTGCACTTCACTTAAATCTTTTGAGTATGGCTTTATAGAATGCTTCATGTGCTTCACTTATATCATTTGAAGTTTGGATTGCTTGTTTCTCTTCACATAGAAAACTGCCATTTGTAGAATGCTCTTCTGCTTCACTTATATTTGTTAGAGTGTGGGAATATCTTTTGTAGAAAGAATTAAACTCTCTTGCTTCACTTATGTCTATTTAGAGAGATGACAAGAATTGGTCATTCACATAGTTAGTCATAAAATCCTACATAAAACTTGTAGATCACTGATATGTTTGATTCCTTGCAATAGTTTTGCGATATAGAGATGATAATATGTGGGAGGTTCTAGTAAATGGTTCTGTTTAGTATGAATATTGGTGTTAAGGTTTGTGATTCCCGAAGCATGCACGTATGGTCTCCTAACTATGTAACCAAATTGGCTCGCATTGTATTTTGATTGTTTATCTTTGCGTGAAGGTCGGGGGCGCGCGATGGTTAACTCCTACCAACCTCCCCCCTAGGAGCATGCGTAGTAGTACTTTGCTTCGAGGGATAATAAAGTTTTTCAATAAGTATATGAGTTCTTTATGACTAATGTGAGTCCATGGATTCTACGCACTCTTACCTTTCCACAATTTGCTAGCCTCTTTGGTACCATGCATTGCCCTTTCTCACCTTGAGAGTTGGTGCAAACTTCACTGGTGCATCCAAACCCCATGATACGATACGCTCTATCACACATAATCCTCCTTATATCTTCCTCAAAACAGCCACCATACCTACCAATTATGGCATTTCCATAGCCATTCCGAGATATATTGCCATGCAACTTCCATCATCATCATATACATGACTTGAGCATTCATTGTCATATTGGTTTGCATGATCGTAAGACAGCTACCATGATGTTTTCATGGCTTGTCCGCTTTTTGATATCTTTGCTATGCTAGATCATTGCACATCCTGGTACACTGCTAGAGGCATTCATATAGAGTCATATTTTGTTCTAGTATCGAGTTGTAATATTGAGTTGTAAGTAAATAAAAGTGTGATGATCATCATTATTAGAGCATTGGCCCATGTGAGGAAAGGATGATGGAAGCTATGATTCCCTCACAAGTTGGGATGAGTCTCCTGACTTTATGAAAAATAAAAGAGGCCAAAGAAGCCCAAATAAAAAAAGAGGCCAAAGAAGCCCACCAAAAAAAGAGAAAATAAAAAATGAGAGAAAAAGAGAGAAGGGGCAATGCTACTATCCTTTTACCACACTTGTGCTTCAAAATAGCACCATGTTCTTCATATAGAGAGTCTCTTGAGTTATCACTTCCATATACTAGTGGGAATTTTCATTATAGAACTTGGCTCATATATTCCGATGATGGGCTTCCTCAAATGCCCGAGGTCTTCATGAGCAAGCAAGTTGCATGGACACTCACTTAATTTCAGTTTGAGCTTTCATACACTTATAGCTCCAGTGCATCCGTTGCATGGAAATCCCTACTCCTTGCATTGACATTAATTGATGGGCATCTCCATAGCCCATTGATTAGCCGTGTCGATGTGAGACTTTCTCTCTTTTTGTCTTCTCCAAACAACCTCCACCATCATACTCTATTCCACCTATAGTGCTATATCCATGGCTTACACTCATGTATTGCATGAGGGTTGAAAAAGCTGAAGCACGTTCAGAAGTATGAACCAATTTCTTGGCTGACACCGGGATGGGCATGAGGGGTACCTTGTGTTAAGAAAAGGGAGCATAAAAGACTATATGATTTTGTAGGGATAACATTCTTTAGCATTGATATTTTCAAAGACATGATTGTTTGTTGGGATGCCCGAGTATTAAATTTTTTTATGTCAAATGATAGACTATTGCTTTGAATCACTCGTGTCTTAATATTCATGCCATGATTAGATTACATGATCAAGATTATGCTAGGTAGCATTCACATCAAAAATTATCTTTTTTATCATTTACCTACTCGAGGACGAGTAGGAATTAAGCTTGGGGATGCTGATACATCTCCGTCGTATCTATAATTTTTGATTGTTCCATGCCAATATTCTACAACTTTCATATACTTTTGGCAACTTTTTATACTATGTTTGGGACTAACATATTGATCCAGTGCCCAGTGTCAGTTCCTATTTGTTGCATGTTTTTTGTTTCGCAGAAAATCCATATCAAACAGAGTCCAAGCGGGATAAAAACGGACGGAGATTATTTTTGGAATATTTATGAATTTTGAGAAGCAGAATCAACGTGGGACGATGCTTGAGGGGCCCACAAGTCAGGGGGGACGCGCCCCAGGGGGTGGGCATGCCCCTGACCCTTGTAGACACCCCGTAAGGCGGTTGTTGCCCTTCTTTCGCTACAAGAAAGCTAATATTCGGGAAAAAATCATGTTCAAAGTTTCAATCCAATCGGAGTTACGGATCTCCGGGAATATAACAAACGATGGAAGGCCAGAATCTGAAAACACAGAAACAGAGAGAGACAGAGAGACAGTTCCAATCTCGGAGGGGCTCTCGCCCCTCCCATGCCATGGAATCCAAGAACCATATGGGAAACCCTTCTCCCATCTAGGTAGAAGATCATGGAAGAAGAAGAAGAAGGGGGGATCTCTCCCCCTCTCTCCCGGTGGCGCCGGAACGCCGTCGGGGCCATCATCATCACCGCGATCTACACCAACACCTCTGTCATCTTCACCAACATCTCCATCACCTTCCCCCATCTATCTACAGCGGTCCACTCTCCCGCAACCCGCTATACCATTTACTTGAACATGGTGCTTTATGCTTCATATTATTATCCAATGATGTGTTGCCATCCTATGATGTCTGAGTAGATTTTCATTGTCCTTTCGGTAATGGGTGAATTGCTATGATAGGTTTAATTTTCTTGTGGTTATGTTGTTGTCCTTTGGTGCCCATCATATGAGCGCGCGCGTGGATCACACCATAGGGTTAGTTGTATGTTGATAGGACTATGTATTGGAGGGCAAGAGTGATAGAAGCTTCAACCTAGCATAGAAATTGATGCATACGGGATTGAAGGGGGACCAATATATCTTAATGAATGTTAGTAGTTGCGGATGCTTGCTAATAGTTCTAATCATAAGTGCATAGAATGCCAAGTCGGGGATGACATGCTAGCAATGGCCTCTCCCACATAAAACTTGCTATCGGTCCAGTAAAGTAGTCAATTGCTTAGCGACAATTTCACAACTCCTACCGCCACTTTTCCACACTCGCTATACTAACTTTATTGCTTCTTTATCTAAACAACCCCTAGTTTATATTTGCGTGCACTTTATATTCTTGCAAACCTATCCAACAACACCTACAAAGTACCTCTAGTTTCATACTTGTTCTAGGTAAAGCAAACGTTAAGCATGCGTAGAGTTGTATCGATGGTCGATAGAACTTGAGGGAATATTTGTTCTACGTTTAGCTCCTCGTTGGGTTTGACACTCTTACTTATTGAAAGAGGCTACAATTGATCCCCTATACTTGTGGGTTATCAGTGTCTAGCTTTCCAATCTTGCGAACCCTTTCTACGGTTGCCATAGGCTTCCTTTTATAGGTTAAGGGGTCACCACAATGGCAAATCAGTCATTATGCACTGACAAGATAGCAAACAGTGCTATCATACCTAAATCTGCAGACTGACAGAGCGCATTAAATGCGCCACCCAATGTCACATCATTGTCTGCCCGGCAAGCCTTGTCGGGCTTGTTCTGCCAGCTCCGCGCCTGCTGGTTCGACACGTTGCAGGGCGGGTGTCATCTGTAGGCTTTCCTATAGAAAGAAGATGCCATGTGGAAAATGGCTGCCACTTAATCGCTTTGCGGCTTGACACCGCACTGATTGACGATGTGGGTCACGGGGGAGTGGTTGATGAGGTGTTTCTTGCCTCCGCAAGTCCCGGCAGGCCCTGCCAAGACGTCTTGGACGCTCTCTTCCGGGGGTGGCTATTCCCTTGCAAAGCATGTTCTCCTGGCAAGGGAGGATTTTATCCTGGTGGTATCTTGCTTCTCTCGCTTGATCTTGGTCCTCTTGTTCTGCATGCTGTCCTTCAAAGATCTTGGTATCTTGTACTCTGGCATGGCCTGATGCCGTCCGTGCACAAGTCAGGGGAAAATATATACCCCTGTCTGTTTTCCTCGACAATAGGGTCTGCACGCTTAACGTTCGATGACGATATTGTATTATATCAGTTATGTGATATGGTGACCGAATGTTGTTCGGAGTCCTGGATGAGATCATGGACACCCTTAAAAGTCTTATTCTCCTAACAAAACCTCCTTATTCTGCTAACACCTACCTCCCACACGACCACGACCTCGGTCCGACTCCACCTCCTTCCACCGGAGCCACATGTTGTCTGCCGGTGCCACGAAAAACGAGCCGCATTTAAGCGATCCAAAATTTGTTTTTTTAGAAAATGCCCCATGACCTCTCCCCAACGCTCACTCCCTTATCCTCTCCACCTCCTTCCTTCAGCCAGGGCTGCACCCACCCCACGCTGCCCGATGCCCCTCCTCAAGCCTAGCAATTCTCCCTGGCACTTCTCCCCCAGTGACGCGCATCACCCCGGCGCCCTCTCCCCTATCGCCCTCACCTCCCGCCTCCTGGGTCATCGGATCCCGACGGGATCTAGTCGAGCCTGCTCACCACAGATGGCGTGTCGCTCAGCCACCACCCAACCCCGGCGACCTCCCGCCACCTTCTACGCGCGCAGCCACACCCTCGCCAGGACAGTGCCGCCTCCCACCACGCCCTCCACTCCTCCTCCTAGCTCTGGCTCACCGCCTTCCCCCAAATCCTCTCTCTCCCCACGACCTCCCCTCTCCTCTCGGCCAGCAACCTCCCCTGCGCCGCTACCCCATAGCCTTCTCCCGCTCCGCCGCACCTCCGCCTTCCCCCGTGCTGCCGAGCCACAACCTTCCCCCACTTCGCTGTCCCACCTACTTCCTCCGTGATGTCATGGCGCCATCGTCTGGATGCGCCTCCGCCATGAACCTCGCCAGTGTGGGAGACACCAGCAGGGGACAGCACTGGATGGCGCTCCAAGCTCGGGAGATGGGCGCGTATGTGGATCAAATAAGGACTGAAGCCCTCCTTCCTCGCACACTGACACGTGCAGGCCCGGTGGCTCGATGGTGAGCGCGCCGGTGACCTCTATTGTCCCTCCTTCCTCAACCCCTATATTCCTTTGCTCACCGACAGGGACTTCCAGATGCCCCCCGTCATCTTCCCTTGGCCTGCCTCCCCTCATCTGCTACACGAGGCGGCCAGCAAAACAAAAAATGGGTAGCCACAGACGACAAAACTAGGAGCGGCCTCCTGCCTGGTCGTGCAGTTCCTTGGCTCACGATGTGCGGTCCGGTAGCATGGGTTTCTGTTCACGGGCACTCCAGTTTCCACCATGGAGTTCGCTGGCTGGTTGGGCGTGGTTTCGGTGTTGCGGCAATGTAGTTCGATTGAGTGCTTCCGGTCTACACTTCAAATTAATTTTTTTGTATGTTTAGATTTACATTGCAATGTGGTGAAGTCCCGACTGGGTGGTGCTACAATGCAGTTCGTGTGCTGCTCTCAGTTTTTGCTGTTGTTTTGCCTGGTGGTGCTCGAGTGCTAATTGTGCTATGTATGGTTGTATGCTGGTGGTTTGTGCTACAACGACGTGCAATTCACCTGGCTGTGTCGTGCGGTCCGCCGGGCCATGGAGTGCGGTTCACCGGCCGGCGCCTTTGCGCCCGGTTTACCATTTGCTTCGATATATTTCTTTTTATGTGGGATATTTGTAAAACTGCACGGGCGTTTTTGTAACAAATTGAAGAAACTTGTAGAAACCTACTGTAGCTCGCTTGGTAAACTCATACGGTTCACTAACATTCGCTATAGAACTCCTTTGTTGTCCACTTGGTAAACACAAAGCAAAAACATCTCAAAATAAGCTCGCTTCCATATTAGATGTAGTTCACTCGCTCAATGCCTAAGGACCACTCGCTTGGTTAACGCGCGTAAAAAAGTAATAAGTACGAAAAAAAGACAACAAAAACTCATGAGGTTCACTTTTGGTAGTGTTGTGGTCCACTTTCGTTCAAATAAAAGTTGAAGAAGGACAACAAAAACTTGGGCGAGAAAGTTTACGTCCGACAAAAATAAATCATGAAGTTCACTTGACTGTCTGTTGCAGTGCGGTTTTCAATTTGAAGCAGTGCGTTCTTCTGTGCGATGCATTACAAGTGACGATTTTGGTCTCGCGAAAAACAGAGTGTCCGTTTTTTGGTAATTGTAAAACTGCTCTTAAACCGTAAGGAATAAGAGCGAGTGTTCTACATGAAAAAGTTGCACCTCGACGGCATCTTTCCAACGGTGTATGATTTGAATCATTCCGATCAGTGGTTTGTGAAAATTTCACGAAAAACGGCCACTGCCACTAATCGTCAGCCATACCATTTTCAAAATTAACTAAACATCGTAAGAAATCTCAAAAACATTTCAACATATAAAAGTTGCGCCTCGCTCGTAGCTTTCCAAGGGCGTATCACACGCCTTATTTCAATAAACGGTTCAAAACTTGGAGCGAAAATAGTACAAAAATTGCAAAAAATTCAAAAACACACAATTCCGCGATTTACTAAATTTGAAACTTCTCCTAAACCGTAACGAATTCGAGAAAATAATATATATGAAAAAGATGCGGCTCGATGATATCTTTCCAACGCCGTATCATTTACTTCATTCTGATGTGCGGTTTAGAAAAAAATCATGAAAATACGCTTGCTGCATCTCGTCATGCGCGCACCATTTTGAAACTGCTCTTAAATCGCGATGAATCTCGAAAAGTATTCAACATGACAAGGCTGCACATTTTCCATAGCTATCCAATGATATATTATACGCCTCGTTCCGATAAACAATTTAGAAACTGGAGCAAAAACAATACTGAAAAAATGCATGCAGTTTTTTCATGTGACATTGCAGTGCTCGTTTGATAGGGATGCAGTGCCCTCGCGTTGAGCATGCAGTATGGAAGTGTTATCAGATTAACTATTCTATTAATATTAGCAGAATAGATCGGTATATATATATATATATATATATAGGGACGCTAAACCAAGCCTGAGCGCAAATTGCTTATTCTGCGC
>NC_041383.1:692372039-692377465 GCF_002162155.2 Triticum dicoccoides | reverse complement strand
AACAATACTGAAAAAATGCATGCAGTTTTTTCATGTGACATTGCAGTGCTCGTTTGATAGGGATGCAGTGCCCTCGCGTTGAGCATGCAGTATGGAAGTGTTATCAGATTAACTATTCTATTAATATTAGCAGAATAGATCGGTATATATATATATATATATATATATATATATATATATATATATATATATATATATATATATATATATATATATATATATATATATATATATATATAGGGACGCTAAACCAAGCCTGAGCGCAAATTGCTTATTCTGCGCTCCGGCCACGACGCGCGGTCGATGTCCCGCTAAACAAGCCAACTTGCGCATGCTTAGTGCAGTTGCCTCCCACTTGACCGTAAAATAGGAGTAAAATATAGTAAAAATATTAATCACTTTACTACAGCCACACTTCTAATTTGATGGTAACAATGGTAATCCACGTATGTGTTTTTACGTTGGCCACATGCATTCACGGAAAAAAAATGCCCACGTGCAATTGTTTACTATGCCTATCTTAATTAGGGACGATTTGTGGTAATCCAAAGTGGTCACTCTAGTAATTCATTCATGTTGTGTTCACTTTTGAGTGGATGGTAACACCAAATGGTAGTTCTAGTAAATCGCTTATTTTCTTGGAGCAGCATGGTCTTCTATAACTCTATTAAGTCCATTTTAACTTATACAGTAATTTTCAATGGTAATTCTAGTAATTTATCCGTTCATCCCAAGCAATGTAGCCTTATCTACCCAAGTTGTGTCCACTTTTAGTAGTGTGGTAACACCCTGTGGCAGTTCTAGTAATCAATTAAATCCACCCTTACGTGCCCTCCTGTATTAGTGGGTGGTAAAAGAACTTATCAGTTTTACTACTGAATACTAAATGTGTTACCATCAAAGTATCAACGCCAACTAACTCCATCCGTGTACATCTCCTCTATGTAGTGGTGTGGTAAAAGAATCCATTGGGTTTACTACTGGACATTAAGTGGATTACCATCAAATCACAACACAGAAAGTAGTAAAAGAGTCTATCATCTTTACTATAAAACATGGGGTGCGTTACTATCAAATCTCATGTTGATTTTGAGTCACCTGCAAAAAAAAAGATTTTGAGTCGTAAAACGTTTTATCACTTTGCAGGTTGACCAAGCAAAAAAAATTAGACTGGAGCATTACTATGTGTCTTAGAATTTTACGAGCACACACAAGAAAGAAAAATGGTTAGTATTTTGCCGGGCGTAGGGTGATGTGTGACTGACGGTAACACAACTAATTATGTTACTATATTTTCTGCATTTTTTACCATGACTAATAGGATGGCCTTGCGAGGCGGAGGAGTTGCCCATGACATCTAGTAACCGATTAAATTGCATTACTTTTTCTACAACTGGTTTTACCATCATTAGCAAACACTTGAGCAACCGAGCGACACACACAATGAACGTAGCGGCCGGAGCGCATGATTAGGATTTTGCGCGCTCGCGCATAATAGCGCTACCGTATATATATATATATATATATATATATATATATATATATATATATATATATATATATATATATATATATATATATATATATATATATATATATAATGCTTGTGGGGGGGAAGGGGCACCTACAACATAGAAGAACAACTGTTAGCCATGTGCAGCGCCCCCTCCACAGTTTACACCCCCGGTTCTATTGTCGCGGTGCTTAGGCGAAGCCCTACGCAGATCACGTCACCATCACCGTCACCACGCCATCGTACTGGCGGAACTCATCTACTTCCTCGACACCTTGATAGATCAAGAGGGCAAGGAATGTCATCGAGTTGAACATGTGCAGAACTCGGAGTTGTCGTACGTTCGGTACTTGATCGGTCGGAGCTAGAAGAAGTTCGACTACATCAACCGCATTGTCTAACGCTTCCGCTTTCGGTCTACTCCAGAATAAACCTAAGAAATCATGATCCCAGGCGGATACCTGACATGTTCCCCCTCGGCCAGGCCCATCGCAAGGAAAGCGAAAACCTAGATTTGCTTTATTGGGTATCAAACGGGAACTCCGAGCGGGTACGTGGACACACTCTCCCCCTCCCGTTGCTATGCATCTCCTAGATAGATCTTGCGTGAGCATAGGAATTTTTTTGAAATTGCATGCTACGTTCTCCAACACCCTGCTATACATAGTCACCCCACTTCAACTTAGATGGTTGGCTATTCTATGAGAGAATCGAACAGAGTTTGTTTGAGCAGCATATCCTCCTGAAGAAATTGTGAGAATCCTATGAGGGGAAAGAACCAGAGCCAAAACTGCTAAGTGATGGAGCATCAATGGAGAACTAGTTCAAGCTTTAACTTAACTTATCACTCTTGTGGACTGTGCATCCACTAGACAGTTAGGTGTATATTCAGAGCATCCAAGAGTAATTGTGGATTGCCAAAAACATGTTTGTGAAGGTCCCGGAGATCACCTTGAAGATCTACCATGAGTGATTGCGAGAAGTTTGAGAAACTTTAGCTCAAGGAGAATAAGGTAAAGACTTGATCTTCTGAGTTAAATCCCGGCCCCTCCAACCAAGCATAGAGTCACGCCAGCAACTCGAGCTGGTCAAACAAATCCTTATCTCCATCGAGCATACGGGCTCTACTTCTTTGGTCCTTTTTATTTCTGTAATTAATCTGCATTCGCAGCATTTCTTCCCGTCTTCCTTTCTCTGTAATTGATTTGAAGACGTTTCTGAATTCTTTACATTTCCGTTGCATATGCCATGTTTAGTTTTGTGCGTACCGTTGCTTAGATTTACCTTTTTCTAGCTTATTACTCTTCTAAGTTACTTTCGGCCCAGTTTAGTTTCACCTTTGTTATGTTCTATGTACTCTAATTTTCTTAGATGAACTTGCTTTTTCGAAGAAATTGTCGAATCTCCCGTTCACACCCCCCTCTAGTCACAACAGATTTTTATTAGATGATTTTTTGATCTTGGTTTAGACACGCTCTGGTACATCAGATATTAATGAGGTAATCGATTACCAAAGCCTTTTGCGACAAATCAAAATATGTATTTCTTAGCAATCTTAAATCCCTAGAAAAGAGTTAGTCATCACCCTAAGATAATTTTCCTAATCCTTTAGAATTATCAATGATTATCCCTATGATAAATGAATTATCAATGATTCAATAAGGCAAAATTATTGTTGGTGTACGTAAAGGGTGTTTGAACGCTCTGCAAAGTCGCGCCGATTGACCATTAGCCCCACCCAGCTTTCTTCTCTTTTTGAAGATTTTGTTGTGTCCCTCATTCATCTAGGGAGCATAATCATGTCTGTTATATAACTACAAATATATGGCTAAATAAGTTGCATCTAATGAGTTGGAATCTTTCATACATATCTTCGTTTCCAAAATATTACAGTATCATTGCAAAAGGACAAAACAGTATCATGTTGTGTGAGCGTTATATATAAGGTGCATACTTGTCCACTCGCACTAGTAGAAAAAGGGTCAAATATGAAAAACATTAGTACCGATTTGCATATGAGCCGGCACTAATGCGTCCATTAGTGTCGGTTCAAATGACTAGGCGGGAGGAGACCTTTAATACCGGTTCATTGCGAATCTTTAGTACCGGTTCGTGCCACGAACCGGTACTAAAGATGCTGGCCGGGCACCAGCATCTTTAGTACCGGTTACGAACCGGTACTAAAGAGGTCGTGGCAGGGGCTATTTTTAGTCCCACCTCGCTCCCCTAGCAAGAATTTGACCACCTTAAATATGTTACTTCTCAAACTATCACAAGCATTTGGTGAACTCTATGTGTAGGATCTGTGGCTGTAATAGGAGTCTTCGCCGGTTCTTAAATCGGTGGTAGATTCCTATTGATAATTTAGATTCTATATAAAAAGATCATTGATGATCAATGTATTTTTTATATGTACTTCTCTATAGCAGTAGTGCGTTTTGGCTGAAAGGCGGTACTGATCAATGTATTTTTTCTGCGTTCAGATGCACAATTTAAATATGTTATTTTTCAAACTATCACAAGCATTTGGTCTTCATTGAACTCTATGTGTATAATTTGTGGACTCAATATGAGTCTTCACCGGTTTCGGACGAGAACTCAACAGTTACACGGGCACTTCATTTTTTTAACTTATTTGAACTCCAGACTTTTTTTGAGCCGGCATTATGCAGCATTCGAAGTGACGTCATCAATTTCCAACACGTTCTGACATCATTTGTTGTTATTCAGTCACCGATTTGTTTAGATCAGAACTAAATGACCATGAAAATGAAAATCACAGCAATTTGTTCAGAGAGCTAAATGACCGTGAAATAGTAAATCACAGCAAAACGAACTCTGAAAAGAAACTATATAAAGCAATAAATAGCAGAAAATAAATAATACAGAAAAGAAAAAAACTATATAAAGCAAAAATATTCACAAAGAAACTAAATACAGTAAAAAAACTACTCAGAAATAAATAGAAGAAAAAATAAAGCAGAAAAGAAAAAACTATATAAAAAATTACTCAAAAATAAATAGAAGAAAATAAATAATGTAGAAAATAAAAAAATTATATAAAGCAAAAATATTCACAAAGAAACTAAATACAGCAAAAAAACTACTCAGAAATAAATAGAAAAAAAAATAAAGCAGAAAAGAAAAAAACTATATAAAAAATTACTCAAAAATAAATAGAAGAAAATAAATAATGCAGAAAAGAAAAAAATATATAAAGCAAAAATATTCACAAAGAAACTAAATACAGCAAAAAAACTACTCAGAAATAAATAAAAGAAAAAAAATAAAGCAGAAAAGAAAAAACTATATAAAAAATTAGTCAAAAATAAATAGAAGAAAATAAATAATGCAGAAAAAAGAAAAAAATTGTTGGGGCGCTATCCGGTTGGCCTGCCATACCTAGGGTGTGCAAATTCAGGCACAGAAGAGCCAGCAGGCTCACAGGGCAGCGCGCCCTAGTTAGGCCCAGAAGCCTGTTATATAGAGGAGTTCGAATGGGTAGCCGCGGCTGGGTTTATAAATCAGTGCGGCTGCCCTTCGCTCGGCAGGTGGGACTAAAAATAGCGCCGGTGCGGGTGGGAGCACACGACCATTAGTACCGGTTGGTGGCTCCAACCGGTACTAATGCGTTGCCCTTTAGTATCGGTTGGAGCCACCAACCGGTATTAAAGGCTCTCGTTTCCCGCCGCTTGGACTGGCCAAAATTGGCCTTTAGTACCGGTTGGTGGCTCCAACCGGTATTAAAGGCCCCTCCTATATATATGGCACTTACGAAAATTCAGTTATCGTCGACCACTTCGTTCCACTTCTCTCGCGCGACATAGATCTCCGACGCCGACGCCGCTGCGCCGCCGTGCCGTCGCCCCCGCCGTCCTCGATCGCCGCCCCCACGCACGCCGTCGCCGTCCCC
>NC_041383.1:692358393-692371678 GCF_002162155.2 Triticum dicoccoides | reverse complement strand
AATAGTTTATTTTTAGAAATGCTTAGTTGAACTAGTTGAATTAATAGAACTAGTTTATTTTTATTAAGAAAATTTATAGGTATATGAGATTATTTTAACTAATTAAAATTTAGGTATATGAGATTATTTGAATTAATATAACTAGTTTATTTTTAGTAAATGCTTAGTTGAACTAGTTGAATTAATATAACTAGTTTATTTTTAGTAATGCTTAGTTGAACTAGTTGAATTAATATAACTAGTTTATTTTTAGTAAATGCTTACTTGAGCTAGTTGAATTAATAGAACTAGTTTATTTTTAGCAAGAAAATTTAGGTATATGAGATTATTTGAATTAATATAACTAGTTTATTTTTAGTAAATGCTTAGTTGAAATTACTAGAAGTAGTTGAATTAATTGAATTAGTAAGTGTTTAATGTTTCGCCTATATGAACATAGGAAATGTCGTCTGACGACGGAAAAAATTTCATTATGTGTGAATATTGTGAAGACCAGTGCAGCCAGTGCGACAGAAATTTCCTTTTTGATGATGTTGTATATGAACGCTTATAATATCATGACAATCATGTTGAACTCGATGATATTTTTGCTTACAAGTGAATGTTTCTTCTTTAAGCTACTGTTGGTGGTGATTAGATGGCATTAATAACTATGATGATTAAATAGTGATAATGACGACTACGATGATTGTTAGCTAGCTAGCTAGAATATATATATATATACTCATGTTGATGATATGATGCAAGAGTTTTTATATTAATATGATGATGATGATGATGAGTTATTATATCATTTAATGAAAGAAACCACAGATTAGTTTCAGCTGGATGGATCCTACCTAAGTGATCAAGTATATATATGTCATATCCATATATATTATACTTGATCACCTAATTAGGTGATCAAGTATAATATGGATATGACATATAGTTGATCACTTAGCTAGCTAGATCTGCATCTAGTCGAAACTAATCCGCGGTACTTTCACCTAATGATTTAACAACTCATTATAATATAAAACAATCATTAAATTAAATTGAAAACACAAAATTAAACGAAAAATTAAAAAAAACACCCAAACATTTGGTACCGGTTGGTGTTACCAACCGGTACTAAAGCCCTACGCGCACCCGGGCCTGGCTCTTGCCACGTGTTTGCACTTTAGCGCCGGTTCATGATGAACCGGTACTAAAGGGGGGGGGGGGCTTTAGTCCCCACTCTTTTAGTGCCGGTTGGCGAACCAGCACTAAAGGCCGTCACGAACCGGCACTAAAGGCCGGTTCTGCACTAGTGTCGACACCTTATGTCGAGCACCTTTTCCATATCATTCTTGAAGGACAAAAGACATCCATCACAATAGACCTCGTGTTCTCCACCCGTGATAGAATGTCTTCACTTCTTCTAAATTTTATCAACGTCGAGCTCCCTTTTTTGCGGGATGATGTCAAGCCCTTTTATTCAAAATTTCATAGATCATTGTTTCAGTGGACTTAGAGGAGATCATATCATATCGTGGTAGGTTGATGAAACCAAAAATTAAACAACTCAGCATGTGGGTGAAGATTTTGCATTATGATCGTGGTGCAATATCTCGATCGACGAACTCGTCGTATGCACACGTACCACGTGCAACATTAATAGCTGGATGAGTGAAGCAAATGATAGGAGGTCAGCACGATGCTGGACCAATACGTGGCCGCAAACAAGGAAGTGAATGAGTCGAATGCAGCTTCACGATCACGTTGTAATTAACTGGTGATTGCGAAGTGGAACAATCCATCTACCCGCCTAGTTACCCTAAGTTGTAAGACCTATTAGACGGAAAATCAAATCATACCGCTTGAAAGTCCACACGAATTTCTCGGTGACTACTGTAGTGATGATGGAACTCTTCTGGAGTAGATAGGCGACGTGTCGGGTTGCTGTTACCGGACTCCGAGGGCCACTTAGTTTTTCTAAGAAAAATTATAAAAATTTGATGCAAATTTATATAAATTACGTGGCCGCAACAAGGAAGTAAATGAGTCAAATGCAGCTTCACTCTCACGCCGTAATTAACTGGCTATTGTGAGGCTATAGCTGCAGGGCCTATTACACGGAAAATCAAATCACGCGGCTTGAAAGTCCACACTAACTTTCTACCTTTTAGTTTCCAAAAAAAAAATCTCATTGACTACTGTAGTGAGGATGGAACTCTACTAGAGTGTAGACAAGCGATGTGTCGGGTTCTTGTTACCGGACTCCGAGGACCATTTAGTTTTTATAAGTGTACAAATTTGATGCAAATTTGTACAAATTTCCTTATAAATTTTGAACTAAGTAGATGAGCGGCGGAACTTTTTCCCTGGGTGAAGTTACGGTGGCGCAATGGGGACCTGATCTACCTGCACCACCCATGTCCCAGTATATATTTCCAATACTGCAGCCAAAACCTTTGACAGAGTTCGGAAGACTGACGAAGCACAAACGTTGTTTCACGGCCGTACCGAGTTTTCTTTTTCCCTCTGTCTTTGAGGAATTCTGTGGCTGTTGTTGCCGGCGCCTCCATTAATGCGCATTGATCATGCGGATACCGACGCATGAATCCTAATCCACGTACGGGCGTGGGATTAGCGCAGCAATTAATCACGGCACTGAATAATTGCGACGATTTATTATTCGGAAGCAGCCGGTCAAACTAATCAAAGACTAGCACAATTAAAGCCACGTACTACACAGGATTCATCGCCCACCCGCTGCCACTGCCGCTGGAATGGATTGGATGCGTGCATGCTCAAAGTCATTTGAGCCAATTAATCAGTCCCATGCCAATTGGCATTGCATGACACGCCTGCGTATTTACTCTTGACAGCGGCCTGCACCCAACCTTTTGGGTTTCGGTTTAATTCGGAGTTGGACTGGAGCCCGTGGGGGCTAATCAGGCGAGGTTGTCTCTCCGCGACGCCGTTGACTTACGCTTTGCTCATTGCTGATGGTGGCGGATGAACAGCACAGCACTGAGACGTCAGTGGCAGCTGGAGTGCTGCTACAGATGGTGTGATTAATTAGCCCGGACACGTCCACGGGCTTTGGATTATTATGGGGAGGATTGAGGAAGACAACACAGCGCATTAGCCATGGATTAGGATAGCGCTATAGTAGAAATTGTATGTGTGACCGTGCTTGGTTACTATACATGTGCATGTTTTTTCTTTCCGGTGGATTATTACCAGGAAGAACACAACACATCGTATTATCGATGGAATAGACTAGTCGCGTAATTCATACTCCTACGTATTAGCGATGGAGTATGTTTTCATTTTGGTGTACGCGGGCTTGCGTACGATTGTCAGTAATTATATATACAGTATGCGGTTTAGCACAAAATGGTTCAGACAAAGTAATGGCTACACGATTTCGAAGGGCCCAAGGCCGATCATTATTAGATAGAAAAGAGTGTACAACCGGACGCCATCAGGCTAGGCGATCTAGCGCCGATGGCCTACGTCAGTTAACAGGACGAACGCTCTGACCCCTGTTGGAGCAGAACCAGAACATGGATAGGAAGCAAAATACAAAGTACAGCCTCCCGCCTCAAGCAGAGATGTCTGCAACACACCCAGCTGCCCTCCACACAGCAATATCTTCACGGATCAGGTCGAGGACGCGGTCGGCGGTGCTGGCCGTGTGCTGGAAGATTCTTTCATTCCGCTCCTTCCAGATCCTCCAATGCACCAAGATGACAAAGGTGTCGAAGTCCCGCCTGATCGCCTTGGGGATGCTCTTCCTTGCGGACAACCACCAGTCCTCTGTGGTGTTGCAAGAGTCATCAGGGATAGAGAAGTGCGCCCCCGTCCATTGCCTGAAGATGCTCCAAAGGTGATGCGTGTATCTGCAGTGCACAAAGAGATGTGTGCAATCCTCCGGTTCCGCTGTGCACAGAGGACATGTAGAATTGGACGGCCACCCTCTACGCAGCAGGTTGTCTGCCGTGAGGCAGCGTTTGTGCATGACTAGCCACATGAAGAAATGACAGTGGGGTGGCGCCTTGGACTTCCAAATAGGCTTGTAGCATGGAAAGCGAATGCCAGCCAGGAAGAACATCCGATATGCGCTGCTGACAGTAAAGCACTGGTTATCCGTTAGTCTCCATCTGGGGCGATCAAAAACTTCGGGTGTCAGCACCGTGGCCTGCGAAATGTCCCAAATTTCCAGGTATTGCGCGAGCGCCTGAACCGAGAGACCTCCCCTTATGTCTTGGATCCAGGCTTGGTTGTGCAGCCCCTCCTTGACAGCTCGCCCTGAGTCGCGCACAAAGGAGAAGAGGACCAGAGCAGCATCGGCGATCGATCGTCCATCAGGCAACCAGTTGTCTGTCCAAAATCTCGCAGACTCGCCGTTGCCTAGCGAGACAGCGCATGCTGCCTTAAAAATAGCCCCAACCTCCTTCTCCGTGGGGTCCGGCAAGCTATGCCAGGGCCTTTCCTCCGTAGCCCATCTGAGCCAAGGCCACCGGCATCGCAAGGCCAGCCCAAAGAGCCTGAGGTTTGCCAAACCGAGGCCACCCAGCTCCTTTGGCCTGCAGACCCGAGTCCATGGCAGCAAACAATGCCCCCCGTTGATTTCCTCCTCTCCTTTCCAGATAAAACCTCGACATCTTTGTTCAATAACCTTGATCGCCCATACCGGCAGCGGGAGCACTGACATGAAGTGGAGAGGAAGAGCCATGAGGACTGAGCTAGTAAGAGCCAGACGCCCCGCAGCAGCCAACAACTTCGGCTTCCAGCCTTTCATCTTGTTTGAAAATTTATCCGATTTCAGTCGCCATTCGCGCAGATTATACGTACTGCTCACTTATTAGATGGCGCATGCATGTAAAATTAGTTGTGTATTTTGAGTTTTTTTCCCTATTGTTAGTTAGGTCGGTCCAAGGTTCCCTGTGTGTTGTTTTATTACTACGGTTGGTTTTGGGAGTGTCGTATTTTTTTATTTTCATTTAGTAAAACATTCATCTACAGAATAAGATAAAGGATTTGCGTGTTGGTACCGTTGTCTCATAGAAATGGCATTTCGATTGGAGATGGAGTTTGTGAGCTCGAGCTCATATGAGCTTGGGTGAACAGCGTGAGAAATAGTAAAAAGTTTTTTGGCAAAAAATGATGTTTTTTCTACATGCACGCAAATTTTCACGATGAAACCATATTTATGAATGTGTGAAAAAAAACAAAGTTGATGCTCAAAAAGGGTGTTTTTGGAAGTTTTTTGAGCATCAATTTTTTGTCCACACCTCCATAAATATGATTCCATCGTGAAAACTTTCATGCATGTAAAAAATCAATGTTTTCTGGAAAAAAGGATTAAAGATTTACTATTTTTTGGAATTTACTGTAAATTCAAGATCATGTGACCTCGAGCTCACTATAGCACTTTCGATTTTGATTTTCTTTCTAAGACCAAAGATGTTTCATTCTAGATGATGTCGTTGGCAAAGCACCATTGTGATCCACTTCCACTCCCTAGGAGCAACTCTAGCAGACCCGGCAAAACACATGGCCCGTAAAAATTCCGGTGAGTATGCGGGCTCAGCCCAATTTTCCGGCCAGAACAGAGCCCACATACTCGCCCGGCCCGTAAAATTTTTTGCCGCAGCCCACAAACCGCACGCACCGAGCAGTATAACTGTGGGTCCAAACCCTATGCCCCCGCCGCCGCGAGACACCCGATTCCCCTTTCCCCTCTCGCAATTTCTCGCCGCCGGCGAATACCCGCCCCGCCTCCAGCCGCCATGTGAGGGCGAACGTGGAGCTCCAGGCGCGGCTCCGGCAGCAGATCCGACCGTGAGCGCGACGCGGAGCGCGAGCGGCGCGTCCGGACGGACGGCGCGAGGAAGCGCGGCGCCTGTAGGTGGACCAACCGCGGGATGTCACCGCCGCCGAGCTTCAACCGCCGCGAGACGGAGGAGTACGACCGCCGTAGCGCGTCATTCTTCTTCACGAGATCTTCCTACGCCGGATCCTCCTCGTCCTGCGGTGCGGGCTTCCTCCCCGTGAAGAGGGAGTGGTCGGACGACGAGGAGGAGCCGGAGCCGCTGGCGCTGTTCTCCTTCGTCCCGGTGAAGGAGGAGCCCCAGGAGCCCGCTCCGCTCGGCCGCCGCGGAGTCGTCGGGCCCGAGGACTACGTCGCGGACTTCGACACCGTAGCCGCCGCCATCACAGAGCGGAGCGTGCGCGAGGAGGTGGAGCGCCAGCACCACGCCGAGGAGTTCGAAGCCCTCCAGTGGCAGCAGGCGGTCGCCGCCAACGACAAGACTGAGGAGTGGCGCCGCATCCGCGTGGAGCAGGCGGCGAAGTACATCGACTTGTGTAGCTCCGGCGAGTAGGATTGAGCATCGCCCGGCCTCCACGGCGTCGTCCATTTTGCCGCGACCTCGCCGTTGTCAGATCCGACCCCCTCTACTACTACTTAACGTAGCATGTAGTATGATCTATGCTTAGTTTGTTGATCATGTAGTATGTATGAATTGTGTAGTATGTGATGTGATGATGTGCAATTTCTTTCGTGAAAGTGTTTTTTTTAAATTATGCAGGTTTAGATGCGGTATCTGACGGCGGCGCATGTTTTCGACCCGCAAACGCGATCTTCGTGAAACCGTAAACGCGTTTTGCTGGTCGAATTTTTGCGGGATCTGCTAGAGTTGCTCTAAGGAGCCTGATCTGATTTGGGTCCCAAAATAATATACTCCCTCTGTTTCAAAATACAAAGTTGGGTTATCTATTTTGGAACGGGGAAGTAGGTGCTTAGACTGTCCAGTTAATTATAAAAAGCAGGGGCAAACCCTCCCGGAATCAAATGATGACGCATGAGAGCCACGTCCACTCGCGTCAACAACATGGCAAAAACACAACAGAATATGCCTAGCACCACACACCACGAACCTCAAGCGGACCACTCCCAAAACAAGAAACACCAGAGCGAGAAACACATCCTTTTGTCTGTTGTTCTATCATGCTCAATTGCTCCATTCGGTGGCGAAGGGAATGTGTTTGCATTCATTTCAAACGTAGAGCTTCTGAGATTCAAATGGTTGAATTTTATATGCATGAATAAGGGACTGACGCGTCGATGTAGGCATCTATGTATGCATGTCCTTTTTTTATCATGGCAAAATATTTTTTTTTAAAGAACTTCTGGAGTGCACATGTAGATGCGTTTAACCGAGGCAGAGGAACTGATGGAATCGAACTGGCCGGCAGCTGTTCCACTCGGGAAAGATGATGAACAGATAGAGGATGGATCCACCGAGCCGTATGAACAGTGTGTGGTCGATGAGTTGGTCTACGAGCAAAACGTGTGAGAAGTCTCCTGCTCGTATGGGTTTGGGTCAGGTCAGACAGGCCAGGGAATATTTATGGGCCAATGTGCGCGGTTGAATCCTTCGGGGTCGCCTTGCGATTTATTGTGCGCGCCCGCACCTACACATACACATGACATCATACATTATTATTATGAATCAGTCCATTTACTACCCCTTCGTCCCAAAATAAGGGTCCCTAATACAAATTTTGAAGTATGTGAACCTTTGAATGCAAAGCATAGAGTAATTTGTATAGGCCAACTTTTTTTTGAGGGAACTATAGGCCAACTGAATCAAGCTCGTTTCGCTGGCTTCTAAGGGCATCTCTAATGGGAGGCGCGTGCACTGGCGCTTATTACGAACATCAACGAAGGATGGTTGTGAAGTTCGTGGAAGAAAGCAAACCAATGAATGCAGCTAATCACCCCGAAAAGCGAGCCCATGTCTTTTGAAAAACTGACACAACCTGTTGTGTTGACTTATCTTATACTAAGGGTCCGTCCCAGCCAACAAGTGATTTCTCATAATTCTAGGATGAAACAGCATCATATCTCAGCTTGATTATGAGAGAGATTGAAGTGAAAGAAGGGAAAAGAATGAGGTATCGATCGATGGATTGATCAGGTGCACAGGAAGCTATCGAAGCGTACGATCGTTTGGTGTTACCGGCGCCGCCCAGCCCCAAACAGGTGCGCGCCTTGCCTATCGGCGTCGCACATTTAACCCTGGCCTCGCCGTCGCGGTCGCGCGCGCTCCACCGATCTGATCACGCACGCTAGATGAGGACGACGTAACGTGTGCCGCAGTACACGTCCCGCTCCAGCATTCAATGGTTCGTTCCAAACGCATTGATGAGCGGATCAATCTCGTCGTCGCCGGAGACGACGACGGCGCGAGTTACTCGCAACAGGGCCGGACGGGACCAGCCGGTGGCGATCGAACTCTTCTGCCCGGCACAGATCAGACTGCACTAGTAATTGGAAGGTTTCAAGTTTGAATTGTGCTGCACCAGGCCTCGGTCCACTTGCTTTGCTTGAGTTGGGAGATGCCAACGGAGCTGATGATGTGCACGTACGCGTGTCGCCGATCAAGGGTGAGCGGAGGGGCATTGATGGGGCGACGACCATATATACGTGCATTGATGGTGACGACGATGGTCACATAATGCCATTTATGAGCTGATGTCGCGGCCTTTTCACACACTTTGGGATCCTCCAGGGGCCGGCCAACCGCCTCCTCACCCTGTACTCCCTCCGTCCAGGTGCATAGGGCATCTAATGAAAAATTAGTATTCCAAATATATAGGTCACCATGCGTGGAATAAGTTTCTCATTCTTCATGATCATTAATTTTCATTTTGCATGCTACTCCCTCCGCCCAGGTGCATAGGGCATCTAAGGTGCTGCATCGCAATCTAGGTGTGTGGAGATTGGATGGAGAAGACTAAACCAAAAATCAATGACAATAATGATTCCTATTTGGCCGACTTGGAAAATTGGGAGGAGCCAACCACAATGTTGGTTTTCCACGCCATTAATTCCTAAATAGCAACATGCAATTCCTATTTAATGCGCCAACCAATGAAAATGTTAGCATGCAAAATGAAAATTAATGATCATGAAGAATGAGGAACTTATTCCACGCATGGTGACCTGTATATTTGGAATACTAATTTTTCGTTAGATGCCCTATGCACCTGGACGGAGGGAGTAACATTTTCATTGGTTGGCGCATTAAATAGGAATTGCATGTTGCTATTTAGGAATTAATGGCGTGGGAAACCAACATTGTGGTTGGCTCCTCTCAATTTTCCAAGTCGGCCAAATGAGAATCATTATTGTCATTGATTTTTGATTTAGTCTTCTCCATCCAATCTCCACACACCTAGATTGCGATGCAGCACCTTAGATGCCCTATGCACATGGACGGAGGGAGTACTACTAGTTCTGCTCGTGTGTGGTGGACCAACCTCGGTGTGCAGTGCATGGCGGTGGGTGAAGTACGACTGCTGACCGCGCGCAGTGGCAAACTCGTTTCGTTCTGCCCGGCCGACCACATCAAATCAAACTTTTTAACGTCTCCTGAAAGTCTCGCTGCTGCCGTGAAAGCACTCCGGAAAGTCTGAATGTACCGTCGGCCGTCGTACATCCTGCATCAAGACAGTAGCTTCTGTGCGCAATATTTTCTTTCAATCGGTACGGTACCCGTACTCGTCTGGTGCAAAAGTCTTGTGCCGTTTCTAACACCTAGCGTTTCCCTCGCCTCCTGCGAGGGTTGGGACTCGGCAGATGGTGGCAGTACTATGACCACATAGTATGATAGATTGAGACTCTACGCTAAAAGTGCCATGAAAATCACTCAAAACATACGTGCACACATGGAAGGACACTTGCGGGGCATGTGACCGTTGGACGGTTGGCTGGCAGATTGTGTGTGCGTACGTGCTGGCTGGGGAACAAGAGGGACCATGTTTTCTTCTTGTTGTTGTTGTGTAAATAAAGTATTAAATCTGTCCTTTGCACGATGGTGGAAGTAAGGAATGTCGTGTGCGCAGGTATTCTTTTCTTTCTTTCTTTTTTTTTAAAAAAAGAGAGAGCTCATACTCTCTCAATCCAGAAATACTTGTGTTAGAAATGATTGTATCTAGACTTATTTTAGTTATAGGTACATACATTTTATCCATTTCTAGGATAAGTATTTCCGAACGGAGGGAGTATATTCTTGCATGCCTGAACTTGGGTCTAGTGCACACGTATGTTCCTTCTGTAGTTCTGTCGACATGCCTACTAACATGCATTGTTCTTTTTATAAAGCGGCAGTAGTACAATACAGTGTATACGAGTAGTTTACGAACTTATTATTGTTTACCTTTTGTATTTAATTCAGATTTTATTTTATAAATTTATTTGAGAGAACTAATTTCGAGGCTCAATTTGCCTATTTGTCGGGATATCCTATGTGCCGCTTACCGCGGCACATAGTCAGGGCTTCGCAAAGGATCTAACCCGAGCCCGGGAGATGGGCCGGCCCACTTTTGGTACCATATATTTTTCTTTCTTCTTTGTCTTTTTTATTTGTTTTGACCGGAAAACCTGTTTTTCTTTTAGAAAAACCGGAAAATTTGGTGAACATCCCTGGGAGCGTTTCCCCATCGAACGTTGAACTTGCCATGCCGAACCAACTAAAATTGCTATGATAACTTTATAGGATTTGCCATGATAGGAGGCAAAAATTACCATGTAGCGCAAATAAAGCAGAAAAAATTGCAACATTTCGCAGAAAATTGTTGTTTGTTCGATCATCATCAAACAACTTTGAGGGCGTTCGCTGGGTGGCCTGAAAAATCTGATGTTCGCCAGTTATCACTCCTTTCTTTTATGTTTCTTTTTCTTTTCTTTTTTTGTTTTCTTTTTTCTTTTGAAAAATATTTGTGTTTTCCGTAAGTTGTTGAAGATTTCAAAAAATGTTCCTGCCTTTCTAAATTTTCTTATAAATTGAAATAAAGTTTGAGGATTCTTCAAAAAATTGTGTTTTTTCCAAAAAAAGTTTACAATTTCAAAAAATATTCTTGTTTTTTTCCTCATAAATTCAAAAAATGTTCGAGATTGTTTTGAAAATGTTTGTGTTATCCATTTTCTTCAGAATTTAAAAGAGTGTTCTTGTTTCAAAAATGTCTCACAAACTAACAAAATGTTGACGTTTAAAAAATATTCTGGAATTCTAAAAATATTTGCGTCTAACAAAATAAAATAGAAAACCTTAAAACCGGTTCATTAGGGTCCGATTTGCTATTGTGTCTCACGATGCTGATGGGCGGGTCAGAGAGGCATATTGGAGGTCCCCAATTTGTCTCCAGGGAGGTGTATTGTAAGTATGGGCTGACACTTTATGGATAGTATATATGGGCTAATACTTTGTTTTTCCGAAAGGGTATATGGACTGATACTGACATGGGAGCTCCTAAGTGGCGCCTTAAGCGCCACTCGGAGCAACCGGCGCCCACGCGCGCCCCCTTCATGTGCCGGCCCACTTTGGATTCCCTCCCTCGCCCCGCTCGCTCGGGACGTCCTATATGTCGAGCGGCAAAAAAGAAACCGGTACTAAAGATGCTAGCCGGGCACCAGCATCTTTAGTACCGGTTACGAACCGGTACTAAAGAGGTTGTGGCAGGGGCTATTTTTAGTCCCACCTCGCTCCCCTAGCAAGAATTTGACCACCTTAAATATGTTACTTCTCAAACTATCACAAGCATTTGGTCTTCATTGAACTCTATGTGTAGGATCTGTGGCTGCAATAGGAGTCTTCGCCGGTTCTTAAATCGGTGGTAGAATCCTATTGATAATTTAGATTCTATACAGAAAGATCATTGATGATCAATGTATTTTTTATATGTACTTCTCTGTAGCAGTAGCGCGTTTTGGCTGAAAGGCGGTACTGATCAATGTATTTTTTCTGCGTTCAGATGCACAATTTAAATATGTTATTTTTTAAACTATCACAAGCATTTGGTCTTCATTGAACTCTGTGTGTATAATTTGTGGACTCAATATGAGTCTTCACCGGTTTCGGACGAGAACTCATCAGTTACACGGGCACTTCATTTTTTTAACTTATTTGAACTCCAAACTTTTTTTGAGCCGGCATTATGCAACATTCAAAGCGACGTCATCAATTTCCAACACGTTCTGACATCATTTGCTGTTATTCAGTCACCGATTTGTTTAGATCAGAACTAAATGACCGTAAAAATGAAAATCACAGCAATTTGTTCAGAGAGCTAAATGACTGTGAAATAGTAAATCACAGCAAAATAAACTCTGAAAAGAAACTATATAAAGCAATAAATAGCAGAAAATAAATAATACAGAAAAGAAAAAAACTATATAAAGCAAAAATATTCACAAAGAAACTAAATACAGTAAAAAAAACTACTCAGAAATAAATAGAAGAAAAAATAAAGCAGAAAAGAAAAAACTATATAAAAAATTACTCAAAAATAAATAGAAGAAAATAAATAATGTAGAAAATAAAAAAAATTATATAAAGCAAAAATATTCACAAAGAAACTAAATACATCAAAAAAACTACTCAGAAATAAATAGAAGAAAAAAATAAAGCAGAAAAAAAATTATATAAAAAAATTACTCAAAAATAAATAGAAGAAAATAAATAATGCAGAAAAGAAAAAAATATATAAAGCAAAAATATTCACAAAGAAACTAAATACAGCAAAAAAACTACTCAGAAATAAATAAAAGAAAAAAATAAAGCAGAAAAGAAAAAACTATATAAAAAAATTACTCAAAAATAAATAATGCTGAAAGAAAAAAAAGAAAAAGAATTGTTGAGGCGCTGTCCGGTGGGCCTGCCAGACCTAGGGTGTGCAAATTCAGGCACAGAAGAGCCAGCAGGCTCACAGGGCAACGCGCCCTAGTTAGGCCCAGAAGCCTGTTATATAGAGGAGTTTGAATGGGCAGCCGCGGCTGGGTTTATAAATCAGTGCAGCTGCCCTTCGCTCGGCGAGGTGGGACTAAAAATAGCGCCGGTGCGGGTGGGAGCACACGACCATTAGTACCGGTTGGTGGCTCCAACCGGTACTAATGCGTTGCCCTTTAGTATCGGTTGGAGCCAGCAACCGGTATTAAAGGCTCTCGTTTCCTGCCGCTTGGGCTGGCCAAAGTTGGCCTTTAGTACCGGTTGGTGGCTCCAACCGGTACTAAAGGCCCCTCCTATATATATGGCACTTAAGAAAATTCAGTTATCATCGACCACTTCGTTCCACTTCTCTCGCGCGACATAGATCTCCGACGCTGATGCCGCTGCGCCGCCGTGCCGTCGCCCCCGCTGTCCTCGATCGCCGCCCCTGCCGCACGTCGTCGCCGTCCCCACCGCCCTCGCTGCCCCCGCCGCCCGTCGTCGTCGTCCCCGTCGTCGTCCCCGTCGTCGCCACG
>NC_041383.1:692298991-692358224 GCF_002162155.2 Triticum dicoccoides | reverse complement strand
GTTGTCATCACCGCCCCCGCCGCCCGTCTCGTCGCCGTCCCCGCCGCCCTCGCCGCCCCCGCCGCCCGTCGTCGCCGCCCATACGCTCGCTCGATCGTAGCACCCACACACACATACACACACGCATACACACATACACACACACACTACACGTACACACATGTACGTACACACACACACATATTGTTTTTACTTATTTTCTGTTTTTTATTGTTTAGATGAATTAATTAATATAACTAGTTTATTTTTAGAATGTTAGAAATGTTAATGTTAGATGAATTAGAACTAGTTTATTTTTAGTAAGAAATTTTGGTATATGAGATTATTTGAACTAGTTGAATTAATATAACTAGTTTATTTTTTGAAATGCTTAGTTGAACTAGTTGAATTAATAGAACTAGTTTATTTTTAGTAAGAAAATTTATAGGTATATGAGATTATTTGAACTAATTAAAATTTAGGTATATGAGATTATTTGAATTAATATAACTAGTTTATTTTTAGTAAATGCTTAGTTGAACTAGTTGAATTAATATAATTAGTTTATTTTTAGTAAATGCTTAGTTGAACTAGTTGAATTAATATAACTAGTTTATTTTTAGTAAATGCTTAGTTGAACTAGTTGAATTAATAGAACTAGTTTATTTTTAGCAAGAAAATTTAGGTATATGAGATTATTTGAATTAATATAACTAGTTTATTTTTAGTAAATGCTTAGTTGGAATTACTAGAAGTAGTTGAATTAATTGAATTAGTAAGTGTTTAATGTTTCGCCTATATGAACATAGGAAATATCATCTGACGACGGAAAAAATTTCATTATGTGTGAATATTGTGAAGACCAGCGCGGCCAGTGCGACAGAAATTTCCTTTTTGATGATAGGCGATTCAGCATCAAGCTGGATGATACATTTGAATTCGATACAGTAAGCCACAACGACAAGTCTGTTTTCGTAATTAAGCATGACTTATATATGCTTCATTTGCCTGACTTATAATTTTTAATTTTCACTAGTCTACTAGCGCATCCCCTGCCATGGAAGAATTTTTGTCTTGGATAAGATAGGCTTCAATGATATGGAAACTATGGAGGTAAAGAGAGTTTACCTGAAAACTTAGCATGATTATACTTTCAACGTCAAAGTGTACAATGCACACACGTACACCTATTTTGAATGCAAAACTTGGCAAGCACTATGCAAGGCTTATGCATTTGAGCCTGGTATGGTTATCAACTTTGATATTCGTCCGGAAGATGATATTGAAGGTAATATAGACATATGGGTTGATGTGCAAACGCCTCCAGTTCTACCATTATGTGAGTTCTTCTCAACTATATTTGTGTCTTTGATATTGCTTATTCAAAAATAATTGACAACTAATTTCTATTGACAGCTTATTTCCATTCAAGCAAACATGTCCGGCGCTTGGTAGACAGGACCTACTACTGTCCCGGAGCTGAACTAAACTGCGAGGAGATAAGTCATTATGTTTCATGGCTTGAGGATCTTCATACTGGAAAGACAAATTTTCTTCCTGCACTTAGAAATGTTAGTACTCAAAACATGCGACCAATAGTGATGGTATTGAACTACGGTCATATCTATTTAGGAATGATGGTAAGATTTTTACTATTTGTCCTCAGTGCATCTTTTGCATACATATTTTTTTGCTAAACTTTCATTGCTAAGTATATTAATTAAGTACTATATGATGTTCTTCAACAGGGACTCCCGATGATAGTTGTGCCTCAGGGGATCGAGACCTTGCATGCACTTTTGGATTGTTCTCCGTTGACCCGAGAGAGAGCATCGACGAAAATGGAGGAACGGGCCCGCATTCACTGCGCAAACCGGACATGTTACTTCAAGGTAGCTAGATCCAAACCATGCACCCCCATCGTCTAGACCCACGTGGTGCACCACTTAGACCCTAGACCCACATCACTTACACCGGCCCCCAGGCTAACCATTCCCCATGTAGACTCATATGCCGCACCCCGCAAAATAGTTTAGCACAAGACTTCCACCCCGATTTCCACAACATGCACCACTACACGTAAGTGTCCAAAAAATGGACTATCGCATTATCAACATTTTTTTTGCCAAAACAAGTAAGTTGTTTTTAAATTGCTTGAAAATAGGAAGGTTTCTGTTAAATTATAATTTCATTAATTACACATTATAATGTGCATTTTTTTGTCCCTCAAAAATGGGTGCATTCCTTTTTTGTAAACCCACAAAATTACTTCCTTTCCCTCGAAAAGCGAATGCTTCTTCACCCTCTCACGATCACGTTCACGTTCACAGTGGCCTCGCCCTATAATCTAGGAGTGGTTGATCCAATCTCCCCACGGGGGACAACTTCCACGCACTATCTATCTTGGTTGGTTACAACCATCTCGCCATCACGGTTTTTTATGGGAAAATCACATTCTTTTCTTTATCCTTCCAAAGATATTTGGCGAAAAAACATGGAACAAAAATTGTAGAAGGCATGGTGGGATACGTGCACATGTTGTCTTTTTGTACTAGAAGTGCATTTGTTGGCAAGTTGCATGTGCACGTGTCATGTTTCATTTTTTTATTGAAAACTATGGTGTACACCTTTACATAGACACTTGAATTATTGTTTTCGTATGTTAATAATTCCGAAATATTGAAATTCAGCATGCACATAACACATGGCTTCCAAGCTTCGTCAGCGACCGCTTGGATTCGTCTGGTATATGCCCGTTGTCTGGTATTGGGCGGGGGAATGTGGATCCATGCGATGCCATGTGTTTCATCTGGACCCATGTCATGCACCCCCAGCCAATCGGGCCGACATCATGTGCCGCTAGGCTTCTCGATCCTAACCATGTGCTAGTGTCCACCATGGGTAGAGATACTCAGGTGCACATGTTTGCTAGCACTAGTGAATGACGTTGTATCTCGGTGTGCAATATCTGTAGTCGCGTGTTGCTTTGACATACCTAGCATGCCGAGGGAAGGGACTCGTGTCGGAGGTCCAACGAACCAAGGTGGGGTCAATAATGGATGGATGGTGTGGGTGAACCTGGCAAGCGGTGCATGGTTTGAGTGAAGCTGGCTAGGTATGCATGGCTGGGGGCTAGATGGCTAATGAGTGCGCATGTGTCTTGTGTACATTGTCAAGGTTGACCGGTGAGTGTCTACTTGGCCACGCGTGCATGCATGGTGTGCGTCTAGTTGGCGTGCGATGCACGGTACGAGCCTTGGTTGCTAGGGTCCACATCTTGCGGCACAGAGTTCTGAAGCAGATGAAGGGGCAGGCCCCGCACACCGTTCATAGGACAGACTCGTTTCCTCTCAATGGACAATGGCTCCGAGGAGGCCCTTCTCTTTGGTGGCAAATGGCCCATATATATGGACCAAAGAGCTTAGCATGTGATTGTTACCCCATTCCCTGCTATGATTTCATGTGGCCGCGGTATAGATCGTGAATTCCCGATGATACTACCCTAGAAATGCGGCAATTGTCCCGAATATGGCACGCGGGACCCAAGAAAGGTCGGGGCCTAGCATGCGCGTTTGGATTGTTCTCCGTTGACCCAAGAGAAAGCACCGATGAAAACGGAGGAATGGGCCCGCACTTAGTGCGCAAACCGGATGTGTTACCTCAAGGTAGCTAGATCCAAACCATGCACCCCCACCGTCTAGACTCATGTGGCGCACCACTTACGCAGTAGATCCACACCACTTACGCCGGCCCCCAAGCCAACCATTCTCCATGTAGACTCATATGCCGCACCCCGCAAAATAGCTTAGCACAAGACTTCCACCCCGATTTCCACAACATTTACCACTACACGTAAGTGTCCAAAAAATGGACTATCGCATTATCAACATTTTTTTGCCAAAACAAGTAAGTTGTTTTTAAATTGCTTGAAACTAGCAAGGTTTTTGTTAAATTATAATTTCATCAATTACACATTATAACGTGCATTTTTTTGTCCCTCAAAAAGGGGTTCATTCCTTTTTTGTAAAACCACAAAATTACTTCCTTTCCCTCGAAAAAATGAATCCTTGTTCACCCTCTCACTATCACGTTCACGGTGGCCTCGCCCTATAATCTAGGAGTGGTCGATCCAATCTCCCCACGGGGGACAACTTCCACGCACTATCTATCTTGGTTGGTTGCAACCATCTCGCCATCACGGTTTTTTATGGAAAAATCACATTCTTTTGTTTTTCCTTCCAAAGATATGTGGCGAAAAAACATGGAACAAAAATTGTAGAAGGCATGGTAGGATACGTGCACATGTTGTCTTTTTGTACTACAAGTGCACTTGTTGGCAAGTTGCATGTGCACGTGTCATGTTTAATTTTTATTGAAAATTATGGTGTACACCTTTACATAGACGCTTGAAATATTGTTTTCGTATGTTAATAATTCCTAAATATTGAAATTCAGCATGCACATAACACATGGCTTCCAAGCTTCATCAGCGACCGCATATATTTGTCTGGTATATGCCCGTTGTCTGGTATTGGGTGGGGAAATGTGGATCCATGCGATGCCATGCGTTTCATCTGGGCCCATGTCATGCACCCCCAGCCAATCGGGCTGACATCATGTGCCGCTAGGCTTCTCAGTCCTAACCATGCGCTAGTGTCCACCATGGGTAGAGATGCTCACGTGTTGCTTTGACATACCTGGCATGCCGAGGGAAGGGACTCGTGTAGGAGGTCCAACGAACCGACGTGGGGTCAATAATGGATGGATGGTGTGGGTGAACCTGGCGAACAGTGCACGATTTGAGTGAAGCTGGCTAGGTATGCATGGCTGGGGGCTAGATGGCTAATGAGTGCGCATGCGTCTTGTGTACATTGTCAAGGTTGACCGGTGAGTGTCTACTTGGCCACGCGTGCATGCATGGTGTTGGTCCAGTTGGTGTGCGGCGCACGGGACGAGCCTTAGTTGCTAGGGTCCACATCTTGCGTCACAGAGTTTTGAAGCAGATGAAGGGGCAGGCCCCGCACACCGTTCATAGGCCAGACTCATTTCCTCTCAATGGACAATGGCTCCGAGGCGGCCCTTCTCTTTGGTGGCACATGGCCCATATATATGGACCAAAGGGCTTAGCATGTGATTGTTACCCCATTCCCTGCTATGATTTCATGTGGCCGCGGTATAGATCGTGAATTCCTGATGATACTACCCTAGAAATGTGGCAACTATCCCGAATATGGCATGAGGGACCCAAGAAAGGCCGGGACCTAGCATGCGCGTTTGGATCGTTCTCCGTTGACCAGAGAGAAAGCACCGATGAAAATGGAGGAACGGGCCCGCACTCAGTGCGCAAACCGGATGCGTTACCTCAAGGTAGCTAGATCCAAACCATGCACCCCCGCCGTCTAGACTCATGTGGCGCACCACTTACGCAGTAGACCCACACCACTTACACCGGCCCCCAAGTCAACCATTCCCCCCGGGTAGACTCATATGTCGCACACCACAAAATAGCAAGGTTTCTGTTAAATAATAATTTCCTTAATTAGAATAAGGACCATTTTGTAACCACACAAAATTCCTACCTTCCCTCGAAAAAAAGAATTCTTCTCTCACGATCACGATGGCCTCACCCTATAATCTAGGAGTCGATCCAATCTCCCCATAGGGGCCAAGTTGCATGCAGTAGATATTTTTGGTTGGTTGCAAATTTCTCTCCAAAACGGTTTATTATGAGAAAATCACCTTATATTTTTTTTACTTCCAAAGACATGTGGCGACAAAAGCACGGAACAAAATCGTAGGAGGCACGGTTGGACACGTGCATATGCTGTCTTTTTCTACTACACCTGGACTTGTTGGCAAATTGCATTTGCACGTGTCATGTTTAAATTTATCTTGAAAATTATGTTGTACACATTTACATAGGCGATCGAATTGTTGTTTTCATATGTTAATAATCCCTAAATATTGACCACATGACACATTTGGTAAGCAATCCAAACAATTCATAAAAAAAATCCCTAAATATTGAATTTAAGCATGCACCTAGAAGTTATCAGTCATAGAACCAACATCTCTTTCGTAGAGATTAAGGTACTTCCACACTAAATCTAATACATGGATGAGAGGGGTGGCGCGTGATTGTTTTCTTTCTATGACTTTTTTTTGAGACAATTTTTTCCTATGACTAAAATGCCAGAGATTAAAACGGTTCCAAAAAAGCCCAACCACTGTAAAACTTTGTATAATAAATATAGATAATTCGGGCCAACCAAAGCCCATAACATGAATTAATAGTACGCTTACAACTTAAATAACACCAAGACAACTATAGATAGATAGATTTTTAGCTAAAAAGATAGATAGATAGATAGATGGTCGCCGCTTCTCCACCAGGCTCCTCCTTGCTCCTCCTTCGGGCGCCCTTCACTGCTCCTCCGCGGTGTTGTTGATGGGGTACGGCAGAGTGTGCATGCGCTCGTCGGTGGGGAAGACATTGTCGTAGTACGTGAAGATGTTATGGGTGGTGAAAGCTATGAACTCGTAGCCACACCAGAACACGCGGCCGAGGAGGTAGAACGCGTCGAAGGGGTTGGTGAAGTGGGCAAGGATAGAAACCACAACCCCGTTGTCGATGACCTCCTCGACTCGGTACATCCTTGGAGATCCCCGAGGGAGGTGCCCGTAGCCGGCCCCAAGGAAGAAGTCGGTGAACCCCCTTGCGCCCCTCCACCTTCACATCACCCACACACGAAGGGTGCTCTCGACGTACACCCCGACGGGGTAGAGCATCTCCGGCACGGTGGGAGGGAAGCGGTAGGTTGGCCCGGTGTACTGCATGGCTCCGGCGGGCTGGTTCTTGGGGCTGTTTGTGGTGAAGAAGAAGAAGGGCAGGTGCAAAGTGCAGGTGGGAGAGTATGGGAGATGGATGAAGGGTGTGAGAGGAAGAGGAACAAGATAGGTGGCTTAAATAGCCACCGTGGCAGTAATGGGGTCAAATGTGAACAAATTTTCGACCCACCGCGGCATCGGGAGTGTACACGCGTGGGAAACTGTAGTGTGAATCAAAACGCGAAGTTTAAGTGTTGCCCTATGTGCCATCGGTCAGGTCAACTAGGGACGGCTCTGCGGCGCGTGCTCCTTCGCGTATGTGCACGCATGCAACGTAGGCTGAAGCGGACGCATGCATGCAACTGCATGCAACGTAGGCTTGCTCGGGCGCATGCAACGGCAGCGGACATCGCTCGGTCCAATGGGTGGGCTTGTTTACACAGCCCAATGACACGCATGCATGGCAGCCCACCCTCGAGCGCAGAAAAAAAAACAGGCGCAGAAAAAAACGTAAGTACTATATGATTTATCGACGCGAAAGCCCTAGATAATCCTTACAACGTCAAAAAGCTATGAAACTTGGCAATGATGCTAGTCATGTTGGTACAAGGTTGTTGGTCCACTTCAAGGATGTCGATAAAAACATGCTTCGAGACGGACCCTTCCCGTCCCGAAAGGCCTCCCATGAAGCAGGTTCAGAATGACACCGAATTTTGCCAGGATGTAAGTCCAATGAGATCAACACTTGTTCATGTTGGCTAATGTGGCACTGACCGTCGAAGGAGATAAAGATTGATACTTGTCATGTGGGCCCATATTTTTTTTACATTTGGTGTCGATAGAACACAAAAAACAAACATGACTATATGCTTTTAGGTCTTCACCCTCCCCAATTTGTTGGCCAACTCAGCAGGTTTTGCCTTAAGATGCCACCTCTTTCTGTAAACTGCAATTGCTGTGGTTTTGGAATGCTGGTTCTCTTTCCTGCAGAACGGGCATTTATAGCGATCGTTACGCCGTACAAAATCTTTGCAGCCATGAGCCACTTGAAGATTTTCTTTCTAAAAGCTTCCCTCAGCTGTAGGTAGTTCTCCCATTCTTCCAAATCTGCAATCTGGTATTAGAAGAAAAACAATCTCATGCCAGCGAATTGTACATTATATCAAAGGCAGGCATAAATGATTTTTTTCTTTGTATTGGTTTCATAAAACTTTGGTTATATGAAAGACAAGCATAAAATGGAATACAAATGATCCATTCATCTAAATTTGCAAACCCTAGGACTGATAACCGTACGATTAATCAAAAAAAGACGAACAATACGATTGTATATACGAATAGCAAGGAATAACAAGAGAGGAATTTCTGGGGTTAACCTCGAGAAAGCAAATTCTAGGGTTAATATCTGCAGACACTAACCGATTAGTCGTCGTTGGTGCTGTGTTGGACCAGTTGCGGTTGCAAATCGGCGACGATGACGTCCTTGTTGACCAGTTCCTTCATGGGGTCCACATCCGCCGCACGGAGTGCACCAGCCACGCCCCTCCCTCGGCAGGTAGGATCATCCTCGCCGACAAGAATGTGGGCTTTTTGTCAACGGCGAGTAGTGGGCGACAACGAAGATGTGGGTGGATAGGCAGAGGCGACCGAAAGCTAGAGGCGGGAGCGAGATTTGTGGAGTGAAAATTCAATTTGTTTGGGAGAGAGAGGTCAAGGCCGCGCACAATTCGTCATTTTTGAAATTTAGGTAGAAACATGCAGGTATACGGCATCGTGCACATCCAGAGATTTGCCCGAACCAACCAATCAACCAACCAAGCAAAAGAAAAAGTGCACAATGTCGGTCCACAAACGTGGCAACATAAACCGAACACCAAAATAGTGTGTTAAAAAAATAGCAAAATAGGAGGGACATTTTTTTTGTTTTGTGCAGTACTACTAAATACTACTCCCTCCGTCCGAAAATACTTGTCATCAAAATGGACAAGAAGGGATGCATCTAGAACTAAAATACATCTAGATACATCCCCTTTTAATCATTTTGATGACAAGTATTTCCGGACGGAGGGAGTAGAAGGGAGAACTACTGAAAAAATACTACTAGAAGGGACAGTTAGCACATTTAATTTCACATGGCATCTAGCTTATTTGTTCATCGCTAGCTATGTTGTACCGATTAGGTAAAATGAATGGATAATTATAAAACCCTAGATATTGTCAAGGTTTATCGGTGTGTGTCTATGTGGCCAAGTGTGCTTGCACGGTGTGGGTCCAGGTGAGTGTGATGCACGGGACGGGCCTTTGTGGTTAGGGCCCACATGTAGCGGCAACGAATTTTGAGGAAAGTGAAGGAACGAGCCCCACACACCGTCCGCATGCCGGCTTGTTCCCTCCCATTGGCTAGATCCAACATGTGATATGGCCTCATTTACACTTACCCTGCGTGAGGGTTTATGCATGCCCCTCTCGGTGTTTGACCATACCCTTCATTGGTCATATGATGAAACCACGCCAGGCCTCATGATGCACCGCCTAGGCACAAACCGGACGCGTTACCTCTTGGTAGCTAGATCCAAACCATGCACCCCCGCTATTTAGACCCAAGTGGAGTAGCACCTAGACACATGACCCGCGACAGTTGCGCCAGCCCCCAAACCATGCATCCCCGCCGTGTAGACTCATATGTGGCCATGTGTGCATGCATGTTGTGGTTCTAGCTGAGTGCGATGCACGGGACGGACCTTGGTTACTAGGTCTAACATTACACGGCAACGAGATTTGAGGCAAATGAAGGAACGGGCCCCGCACTCCCTTCACAGGACGGACGCATTCCCACTCTGTGGCTTGATCCAGCATGGGATATAGCCCCAGTTGCCCACAGCCTACGTGAGGGCCTACGCATGCCGCTCTCGATGTTTTACCACACCCTCTAGGGGTCGTATTATTACACTTGCCCTAGGTCCCGTGAATTTTCGGCCCCTCGATAATTTGCATGGATTATAACGGCAGCTGATGAGCATCATAGCCTAGAGAACGGCATCGAGGCCACCCCTCCCTTTGGTAGCATATGGTGCATATATGGACCAAAGAGCTTAACATGGGGCTTTCATCCCAATCCTTGCTATGATTTCATGTGACCGCCATAGATCTTGAACTTTCGATGTTACAACCCTAGAAATGCGGTAAATGTCCCGAATATGGGAGGGAGGAGGGGGGAGAGAAGGGCACGCAATAAACTATCCCCATAATTTTATGTTTGTTTTATCTGGCAAGACAAACAAGTTTTTTAAAATAAGGATTTTAAGCATGTTTGAATAAGTATTTTATAATTTCACATTATAAGGTGCTTATTTTTTTCCTAAAACAAAGGTGTTGTAGACACACAAAGCTCCACATTGAGCCTCTCACCATCACGTTCATGTTGAACTCACCCTAAAATGAAGGAGAGGTAGATCGAATCTCCCCACGGGGGCAACCTCCACCTAGTAGCTAAATATGGTTAATTGAGAATTTATCCCCAAGTCATTTTTTGAGGCAAAATCACATTCTTTTTTTCCTCCAATATGGTGGCGAAATACATGGAAGAAAAATCATGGGAGGCACGGTGGAACGAGTGCACCTTTTTTCCCCTCCAAAAGTGCACTAGTTGCCATATTGCATGTGAACGTGTCACCTGTACAAACAATTGAATTGTCGTTTTTATTTTGTTAACAATTCCTAAATATTGAATTTCAGCATGCACCTACCCCATGTAAGTTAGGTCAAATTTGTTTTATCCAAGCTCCGCCAACGACCGTGCAGATTCTTGTACCATGCACGTGCTGCTCCGGGCCTCTGGCGTCCGGTACCGGATAGGGGAATCTAGATGTGATGCAATACAATTCATGTTGACCCATATCATGCACCCTTAGCCAACCAGGCTGACAACATGCACCTCTATCCACCTCGATCTAGACCATGCGGTAGTGTCCACGATGGGCAAAGATGCTCAGTTGGACATGTTTGCTGGCACTAGTGCATGATGCCCAATCTCAGTGTGCAAGACGGGTAGCCGTGTGTTTCTTTGACATGCTTGGCTTATGGAGGGAGGGACTTGTTGGAGAACTAACGAACCGAGGTGGGGTCAAGGGTGGATGGATGGTGTGGGTCAACTTGGCTAAAGGGGAACAGTTTGAGGCCATATGAACAATGTATGCCATGGGTATGGTCATGAGCTACCTCACTTGCCTTACCACGAATTGTTTCATAAGGGGACAGTGTAAACCTAAAAAATTTGAGTTTTTTTGGATATCCTGTTTGTTACATTTATGGCACCGTGTACAACAAATTGGGGTTATTTTGGAGATGGTCAAAAAAATCACTTCATTACAGACGGACCGTTTGGTCTCACTTAAGCGAGTTTTTCTAACAAGGTGATTTTTTTGACCACATCCAAATCACCTGAAATTTTGTACACATGATCTTTTCATTAACATAGATAGAATTTGAAAATTTTCCATTTTTTTAGAATTTTATATAATTTATAGTGGCTTAGTGAAACTCAGGTACATACCTCTAACTTTACATTAAGGGCATAGTGTAAACTTCATTATTGCTGATTTTTTTATAATCATGTTTATTACATGGATGTGACTGTGTAAAATATTTTTGGGTGATTTGGAAAAGAAAAAGCCCACCTAACAGGAGATATCAAACCCCACGGCCTACATACGACTAGAAACCCAACCATATGGCCCAGGATGCAGGCCCGTGGGATGTTGATTTCTCCTGCTAGTAGGCCCCACAGGGCATACACAGAAGTGGATAGGGAACGTGTTGTTTCAGTGAGAGAGGCTCATGCAAGTGGTCTCTCAGCCGCGTATATAAGTAGGTGCGTGCGTGTCTCGCTTGGCGAGGTGGGACTAAACTCCCACCACCCGTTAGTTGCGCCCGGTGCGTCTCAACGTTGGGCCAAATTTTGTTGGGCTGTCCCAGGCGAACCTCACCCGCTTGCTGGACCACGCGTCCCTGTAGATGGTTGGGCTAGCCCATCATGTATGCATATCCTTTTTCTTTTTTGTTTTTCACATATTCTCTTTCATTTGTTATTATATAGTTGTAAAACAAAGGTTGTTGTAAACGCACAAAACTCCTTCTTCAGCCTCTCACCGTCATGTTCACATTGAACTCACCCTAAAATCAAGGAGAGGTAGATCGAATCTCCCCACGGGGGACAACCTCCACGGAGTAGATAAATATGGTTACTTCAGATTTTCCAGATTTTCTTCCCAAGTCGTTTTTTGAGGGGAAAATACATTTTTCTTTTTTCCTCCAATATTTGTGGCGAAATAAATGGAACAAAAATCATGGGAGGCACGGTGCTACCTGTTTTTCCCCTCCGAAAGTGCACTTGTTGCCAAAATGCATGTGAACGTGTCATATTCCACATTATCCTTAAAACATGTTGTACACCTGTACAAACAATTGAATTGCCGTTTTTATTTTGTTATCAATTTCTAAATCTTGAATTTCAGCATGCACCTATCCCATGGTGTCTCATCCAAGCTCCCACATCAACCGCACAGACTCTTCTACCATGCGCGTGTGCTGCTCCAGCGTCAGGTACAAGAGAGGGGAATCTTGATCCGATGCGATGCGATTCATGTCTACCCATAGCATGCACCGCTAGGAAACCGGGCCAATAACGTGCACCGCTAGCCGCCTCGATCCAGAACATGGGCAAAGATGCTCAGCTGGACATGTTTGTTGGCACTAGTGCATGATGCGCCAATCTCGATGTGCAAGACGTGTAGCCATGTGTCGTTTTAACATGCTTGGCATACCGAGGGAAGGGACTCATCGGAGATCCAACGAACCGAGGTTGGGTCAAGGGTGGATGGATGGTGTGGGTTAACATGGCTAAAGGTTTACGGTGGGTGTCTACGTGGCCAACTATGCATGCATGGTGTGAATCCAGCTGTGTGTGATGCACTGGACGGGCCTTTTTGGATAGGGCCCACATGAAGCGGCACCAAATTTTGAGGAAAATGAAGGAGCGGGTCCCTCACTCCGTCCGCATGCCGAACTCGTTCCCTCCATTGGCTAGATCCAGCATGCGATATGGCATCGTTTCCACATAGCCCGCGTTAGGCCTTATGCGTGCCGCTCTCGGTGTTTGACCACACCCTTCATGGGTCATACTATGAGACCACGCCAGGCCGCGTGAACCACCGCCTAGGCACAAACCGGACGCGTTACCCATTGGTAGCTAGATCCAAACCATATGCACCCCCGCCGTCTAGACCCATGTGTGGAGCATCACGTAGACGTTTAGAGACTCATACGTGGACATGCATCCTCTTGGTAGACGTTTAGACTCATGTGTTACCTCTTGGTAGCTAGATCCAAACTGGACTCACACCACTTACACCAGTCCCAGAACCATGCATCCCCGCCATTCAGACTCATACGTGGACATGTGTGCATGCATGTTGTGGGTCCAGTTGAGTGCGATGCACGAGACAGTCCTTGGTTACTAGGTCTAACATCATGTGGTATCGAGATTTGAGGCAAATGAAGGAACGTGCCCCACACTCCTTTCACAGGACGGACACATTCTCTCTCGATGGCTTGATCTGACATGCGATATGGCCCCATTTGCACACGGCCTATGTGAGGGCCGATGCATGCCGCTCTTGATGTTTTACCGCACCCTCTAGGGGTTGTATGATGACACCACGCCAGGTCCCGTGAATTTTTAGCCCCCCACGAATTTGCATTGATTATAATGACAGCAGCCAGGCATCATAGCCCTAGATTGCATGCGTCGAGGCCACGCCTCCCGTTGGTAAGATATGGCACATATATGGACCAAAGAGCTTAACATGGGGCACTCATCCCATTCCCTGCTATGATTTCATGTGGCCGCGTAAGATCTTGAACTTTCGAGGTTACAACCATAGAAATGCGGTAAATGGCCTGAATATGCGAGGGGTGGAGGGGCGGGGTGGGGGCGAGAAAGGCCACTCAATTACCTACCCACATTATTGAAGTTTGTTTTATCTGGAAAGAAACATTTTTTTACAAATAAGGAATTTTTACCACTTATTAATAACAATTTTATAATTTGACATTGTAAGGTGCATTTTTTCTCTAAAACAAAGGTGTTGTAAACGCACAAAACTCTTCCTTGAGCCTCTCACCATCACGTTCACGTAGAACTCACCCAAAAAGGATTTCCCTATTTTTTACGATTTTCCTTTGTTTTTGTTTTTTTAGACAAAAGGATTTTACTTTGTGTTTTCTTATTAGTAACATAGGGTTTTACTTTGTGACAGATAAGCGGCCTGTGGGCCTGTTTGGTTGTTTCTTTACAAACTGGACCCACGGGCTGTTATTTTCTGTGCTTGACACGGTCATCAAATGATGCATGTGGGCTGAGCCATTCCCATCCCAAGTGGTGGCCCGATTCGGCCTGGATAGGGTCCGTGTCATCACCCCCATCGCCCACACACCCCCGCCCCCCTCATCCCCACCCTCCCCACAAACCACCCCGCCGTGACCCTGCCGCCGCTCTTGACGGTTGGAGCAGAAGAGCGCGAAGTGAGATTGGGAGGCCGCCAGCAAGCACCTAGTGACTACCGACGACTAGGTGAAGTGAGACACCCTAACTTATATTCTTCGACTTCTTTGTTCCTTGTTGTGTTGCCGTTTCGGGAGTTGGATATGGTTTTCAAAGTTGGAGATTAAATAGTTAGGATTTTCAAGCGGAGGTTAGATGGAAGGCGATGCAGAGATTGAAGGAAGTTTTCTACATTGGTAGCTTGCTCGGTAATTTCTTTCCTAGGGTTTCGGTATTCCAGGGTTTTCATAACAATGAGCAAGTGCAGATGCGTAGCACAATAGCAGCAAATATCAGCAAACGGTTCTTTAAAAACTTAGAATTTTTTTGGCATTGTGCAGTGGCGAATCCAGGAAGAAACCGGAGGGTGGGCCCAAAACTTATAAGCTGAGCTAGTGGATTAAATTCCTTTTTAGGCCGAAATTAGGTTGGGTTTAGTAAGGCAGCCATTAACTTGTAGTCCTAGATTGCAAGTCAACTAAACACTACCTCAGTTGTGCTACAGAGGAGGAGGGGCCAATGCCGCGCGTCGACGCTCGGGGTGAGCCCATGCTGCCGGTCGAGGATCAAGAGAAGGACATGTCTGAACAAGCTGTGGTGCGGCAGGCACGCGTTGCGTTGTGGGGTTATGAGGAGTGGAGGGCGAGCCACCCGCGCAGTTCAAGTGTATGATTGTTGGTTACTGATGCAGTACCTTTGTTGATTATTGTAAGTGCATCTAGTGCCCCTTAGTGATTTTGGTGTATTGAAGACTTATAGGTTAAGGGACTAATGCGTTTGTGAGTATACACAGGTCTATAAGTCTATGAGGAGTTTGATATTTACAGAGAAAGTCGACCCCTAAAAATGAAGTTCTTCAACTGAAGACTTTGATATTCTGAAGACTTTCTGAAGACTTTGAAAGTGAAGAAATTGGTGTGACCTTGAAGACTTGGTATTCATTTGTGGAACATGAAGCGTGAAGACTTTTGTTTTCGTAGTTTCATTTTCTCTCTCTTGAGTCATAGGAAACACCGTACTGTTAAAGCGGGTCGAGGAAATACTAAGGAAAAATTTCCATGTGATGCTCAATTCAAAATCCTACACCTACCAATCCCTTCGAGTGAAGCCTTTGGAAATCTCATACAGTTCAGTCACTTTCTTCAGTGACAGAGACGAAGTTCTTCTGGTCGCTAATGAATTTGTTCTAACTGAGGAGTTAGGAATTCGTCAGTGCGAATTACCTACACAGTGAGGAACATGATAGCCCTGAGGAATTTGAGAGTCAAATTTCCGACCGTTGCTGTGCTGCGCGCCAGCTGTCCCAAAATATCTTATCCACCTAACGGTCATATCATTGAGGGGCATTTATGTCTTATCATGTCGGGCTGCTCCCTAGGCTATAAATAGCCGCCCCCTACAACCACTAGTTGGTTGGCTGCTCTGAGAGAACTTGACACTTGTCATTTGAGAGCAACCCATCCTCCGAGGACTTTGAGCAAAATTCATCGAGTGAGGAAAACCCAAAACCAAACCCCTACAAACCCAAAGTGATTGAGCATCAGTGAAGAAATTGATCCTGCGTGGATCCGACGCTTGTTACCTTTGAAGACTGTGCTTCTTCCAGATGGTTAGGCGTCAAGGTCTAGAGCATCCAAGAGGAATTGTGGATCGCCAAGTGACCAAGTCTGTGAAGGTTTGGAAGTCGCCTGAAGACTTACCACGAGTGATTGGACGAGGTCTGTGTGACCTTAGTTCAAGGAGAATACGGTGAGGACTGGGTGTCCTGAGCTGTGTGCTCAGCGACTGGGTGTCCGGGACTGTGTGTCCTCGAGTTTAAATACTCAGCCGCTCCAACCAGACGTACAACTGAGACAGCAGTTGGAACAGGTCTACCAAATCATTGTCTTCACCAACCTAACTGGTTCTATTTCCTCAACCCTTTCATTTCCTCATTACTGTGTTGAGTGTTTGTTCATATCTGTGTTTGAAGACTTTGACTGAAGACTTTCTCAATTTCCTCAGTTCAATTTCTTCAGTCTGTTTGTCTTCATCTTGTGTTATCCTGTGATTACGCTTTCTGTACTCTGTGCTAGTCTTCATTTCATCATGATGACCATGCTTGTATTCTGTTATGCTTACTTCTGAGTACTTATTCCGCTGCTAATAGTTCTTCGTTAAGGAATTTCCTCACCGGCAAATTCCTCAGTGAAGAATTCATAAAAATTGCCTATTCACCCCCCTCTAGTCGACATAACGCACTTTCAATTGGTATCAGAGCAAGGTACTCCCTTGTTCTGTGTGAGTTTGGTTTAACCGCCTGGAGTTTTAGTTATGTCAACCACATGTATGAAGAAAGTGACATGCCCTATCTTTGACGGTCATGATTATCCCAAGTGGAAGGCCATGATGAGGAAGCGCCTCATGGCAATGAACAGCGAGCTGTGGACCGTCACTGAGATTGGTCTTACTGATCTATGCAAGATGGCGGACGCTGATGATATTCGCAAGTACACTCGACTTGACATCTTGGCGAAGGATATCATCTGTTCCTGCCTATCCAGAGATCAATTCAGGCACATTATGCATCTTTGCAATGCAAAGCTTATCTGGGACCGAATCTCTGATGTCTATGAAGGTCATCGAACCCATCATGATCCTTGGTTTGAGGACTTCAAGGAATCTCTCAAAACAATGACTCTCAAACCAGAATCATCATCTTCTGCATCATGTCTCATGGCAAAGGGTGTCGAGGTAACCGAATGTTCCTCATCTGAATTTAGTGACTGTGAATCTGATGATGATATTGAACCTAGCTATACCAAACTTGTTTGCATTGCCACCAAACAATAACATGCCTTGGAAAAGGTTCAAAACATGCTAGATAAGAGTGATGATATGTTAGGTGAAGAAATGGATCACACTAAAGCCCTGACTGAAAATCTTCAGAGACTTCAGTCTAGGTTTGATAACCTTCAAAGTCATCATAGCACTCTCTTATCTGATCATGAGAAACTTTCTTACGAATTTCTTCAAAGAAAGCAAGATCTTGAGAAGCTAAGAGTGAGTTATGAAGATCTTCAGAAGGAGCGCGATTCATTACTAGCTCAACAAATCAGCGCTTCTCAGGAAGAATTTGTTCCTCCCTGCTTAAAGTGCATTGAACGTGAATCTGCTAATCCTTCACCTGAATGTTCAAATGCTTCAACTGTTACAAATTCTTCACCTGCATGTGCTATCACTAATTCCTCATCTGAGGACATTGCTAGTATCACTGACGATGCAGGGCTAAAGGAATTGTACACGACAGGCATGTACAAAAGCCTCAAAGGGCATCAGATTCTTTGTGATGTGCTCAAAAAGCAGATCCTCAACAGAAACCCTAGGAAAGAGGGTATTGCCTTTGAAAGGAAACTTAATGCTGATGGAACATATTGGAAGCCTGAGCAGTACCCCAAAACCTCATGGGTTGCTGCAAAGGGACCTCCAGTTGATCCATCTAACTTATCTGGCTTTACATGTGAATCTCCTCATCCTTCTGATGAGTCATTTCACTCCAACTATAAATTGTTCAAAAATCAGAATGGTGAAGTATTTGCTAGATATGTTGGGACTAACTGCAGGAACGGTTCCCCTATGAAGAAAATATGGGTTCCCAAAAGTTATGTTGAAAGTCTTCAGGTGAATGTCCTCATGACACCACCTGTGAAGAACAGGAACCCCAGATCCAATTCTTCATGTGGACCTAATTCTTCACATGGATCAAATTCCTCAAATGGATCAAAGTCCTCATATGATCATCTTCATGCTAACCCCTTTGTTTCGCAGGGTAGAGCTAAGGGCTATGAATATGCACATTATTCTTCAAATCATTATGTTCATAAGTCCTCAAAGAATTTCTCTGCTTATTCATATGCTTACCCTAACCCCTCTTATGTGAAACGAAATGGATTGGCCTCTATGCCACCATTCTCTTATGGTGCTCGCAGAGTGATGAACTCTTTGCCACCCCTTCAGATGTGGGTGGTGAAGAAAAAGAACTAATCTCTTCTGCAGGGTCAGGTCTCCAGACGTGCTTTAACGTCTGAAGAATTTGCTGGGGACCTGACAAACTTTCCTGAAAGGACGCAGGCTAATCATGATGAAATGAACTTTCATTTCACACGTCCTCCTACTGCTATATCTGTTTACTGCTTGATGAAATTCATCTGATGAACTTGATATCATATTCTTCATTGATGAAGCATATGAGATTGTAAGTTACACTAATTCATCTGCAGGATGATCAACCCAAAACCAATGAATGGGTCCTCGATAGTGGATGTACAAATCACATGACTGGTGACAAGAATCTTTTGATGGATGCTCCCTTATCACCGTCACATTTGAAGCACATCATTTTTGCTGACAAAGGCAAAAGTCAGGTATTGGGTCTTGGTAAGGTTGCGATCTCTAAGGATAAACACATGGACAAAGTCATGCTTGTTGAGTCCTTAGGATACAACCTCATGTCCGTCTGAATGCTTTGTGATCTTGATATGGTTGTTGTCTTTGGCAAGTATCGCTGTGTTGTGATTATGGAAGCTGACAATTCCAAAGTCTTCGAAGGCTTTAGGAGAGGAGATTTGTATATTGTTGATTTCTCTACAGGACCACAACCAGCCATGTGTCTACTTGCAAAAGCTTCAGAAGGCTGGCTATGGCATCGACGACTTGGTCACGCAGGCATGAGGAATTTGCACACGCTTGCTAAGAAGAAGCATGTCATTGGCACTGAGAATGTCAAATTCCTCAAGGATCACTTATGCGGAGCCTGTGAAGCTAGAAAAATGACCAAGGCCAAGCATCCAGCGAAGACTATCATGACCACTACTCGTCCATTCGAACAACTTCACATGGACCTCTTCGGACCTAATCATTACTCAGCAGTCACTAATGCTGCATCTCTATATGGTTTTGTCATTGTTGATGATTACTCTCGATATACATGGGTACACATTGTTACTTACAAACATGAAGTGCAGGATGTCTTTAAACGTTTTTCCTCGAGGGCTTCAACCAACTTTGGTGTGAAGATCAAGCACATCAGAAGTGACAATGGAACTGAGTTCAAGAATTCCGGTCTTGATGACTATCTTGATGAACTTGGTATTACTCATGAGTTATCTGCTCCCTATACTCCTCAGCAAAATGGCGTCGTGGAGCGCAAGAACAGAACTCTTGTTGAGATGGCTCGCACTATGCTTGATGAATACAAAACGCCTCATCGTTTTTGGATTGATGCAATTGATACTGCGTTCCACATCATCAACAGAGTATATCTTCACAAATTCTTCAAGAAGACGGCCTATGAACTCCTCACTGACAAGAAACCCAATGTGAGTTATTTCAAAGTCTTCGGTGCTAAATGTTGGATTAGAGATCCTCACCACAATTCTAAATTTGCACCGAAAGAACAGGAAGGTTTTATGCTTGGTTACGGAAAGGACTCGCACACCTACAGAGTCTTCAACAACGTTCTTCACAAGGTTGTTGAAACTGTAGATGTGCGGTTCGATGAAACTAATGGCTCACAAAGAGAGCACCTACCTTCTGTGTTAGATGAACCAGCACCTGAGGATTCTATCAAGTTCAAGGCAACTGAGGATGTCATTCCTATTGAAGAATTTGCTGAAGAATTCATTCCAGTTCATGAAGAACATCAAGCTGATACACCAGAAGAAAATGCTGAGGAAAATGGTGCTGAAGAAAATGCTGACCAAACTCCTCAGCGACAACCAGCTCATCCTCGCGTTGCAAAAGAAGTGCAAGTGGAGAAGATCATCGATGACATTAGAGCACCAGGTCCTCTCACACGCTCAAAAGATTCACATTTATCTAACTTTTGTGGGCACTATGCTTTTGTCTCTATCACAGAGCCCACTAAGGTAGATGAAGCATTTTTGGAGCCGGAGTGGATTCAGGCTATGCAAGAAGAATTACATCAGTTCGAGCTCAACAATGTCTGGGAACGGGTCAAACATTTAGATCCTTGCAAGCATAATATCATTGGCACAAAGTGGATCTACCGCAACAAGCAAGATGAAAATGGCCTTGTGGTGAGGAATAATGCACGACTGGTAGCTCAAGGCTACACACAGGTTGAAGGAATTGATTTCGATGAAACTTTTGCACCTGTTGCTAGACTTGAGGCTATTCGCATATTACTTGCTTATGCTAACCATCATGATATCATCTTATATCAAATGGATGTGAAAAGTGCATTCCTCAATGGTAAGCTTGAGGAAGAAGTATATGTTGCTCAACCGCCAGGTTTTGAAGATCCAAAGAATCCTGACAAAGTCTTCAGACTTAATAAGGCCCTCTATGGCCTCAAGCAAGCCCCTCGGGCGTGGTATGATACATTGAAGGAATTCTTCGTGAAGAATGGCTTCACACCCGGTTCACTCGACCCTACTCTCTTTACTAAATCTTATGATGGTGAACTGTTTGTGTGCCAAATATATGTTGATGATATTATCTTTGGCTGTACTGACCAACGTTATAGTGATGAATTTTCCTATATGATGAGTGAAGAATATCAAATGTCTATGATGGGAGAGTTGAAATTCTTCTTAGGTCTTCAAATTCGTCAACAGTGCAATGGCATATTCATATCTCAGGAGAAATACCTCAAAGATGTACTGAGGAAATTCGGCATGCAAGATTGCAAAGGCGTCAAAATTCCTATGCCCACAAATGGCCATCTATGCACTGATGAAAATGGTATTGACTTCGATCACAAGGTATACCGCTCCATGATTGGTTCTTTATTGTACTTATGTGCATCTAGGCCAGATATAATGCTTAGTGTTTGCATGTGTGCCCGATTTCAAGCTGCACCGAAGGAATCACACCATAAGGCTGTGAAGCATATTCTTCGATATCTAGCTCACACACCAACACTAGGATTATGGTACCCCAAGGGCTCTGCTTTTGATCTCATTGGATATTCTGACTCTGACTATGCTGGTGATCGTGTGGACCGCAAGACAACTTCTGGCACTTGTCATTTCCTCGGACGATCTTTGGTCTGTTGGTCCTCGAAGAAACAGAACTGCTTATCACTGTCCACTGCGGAAGCTGAATACATTGCTGCTGGCTCTTGCTGTGCTCAACTGCTTTAGATGAAGCAAACACTCAAGGACTATGGCGTCAACGTGAAGAATGTGCCTCTCCTCTGCGACAATGAGAGTGCCATCAAGATTGCTCACAACCCAGTTCAGCACTCGAAGACAAAGCACATTCAGATTCGTCATAATTTTCTTCGTGATCATGTGTTGAAGGGCGACTTCTCCATCGAGCACGTGAAGACTGAAGAACAGCTAGCTGATATCTTCACTAAGCCCTTGGATGAGAAGAGATTTAGCAAGTTGCGGTGTGAGCTAAATATCTTAGAATCTTCAAATGTTCTTTGAAAAGGACACACATCCTAACACTTATGCAAAATTGATGACTTAGATGTGCAACACATGAAGAAACGTTTTTCTTCAATCAATGAAGAATAACACTCTAAGTGTGAAGAAATTAATGAAGAATTTGATTCTCAGAACCCTACGACAATTGTACGCGGTGTCTGAAATCATCATTCTTATACGGTGGGTCACGCCACCACAAAAAGTTGAAAATCTTCAATTTGAGTTTTTCCTCAGTTTTGAAATTCTTCAGTTTTTCAAATTCTTCAACTTTTCAAAATCTTCACTGTTTCCTTCGATTTTCTTCATTGGCTATATATATATGAGTTTATGTCCTCTACAACATTCACTTATAGCTATTTCTTCAAGTTGCTTTTTCTGCTAAGTGAATGTGATCGGACCCTTCCCCCTCTATGCTATACTCAACCCAATCTATTCACAAATTCTTCATATGTGTTCTATTTGAAACTCGTTCAAAATCTTCACTGTGTCCTTGTCAGCTGAAGAAATTGCGAACGAAACTTGAAAACAAATCTTATCCAAATTTTCGGTTTTGCCGCTCAAACCATTCCGCATCCCACAATGCATTATTCTATTCACCCACGATCGTACACGATCTCAACTACACAGTACGTGGGTGACACATGTCGCGAGAAGGAGAAAGGGCAGGGGCACGTTCGTCCTAAATCTTCGGGTGAACAGTTTTTCACCGTGTCTATAAATACCCCTCTCCCCTTCCTCACTTCATTTACTTCGCTCGACCGTTCTCTCTCTCACTCGAGCTCCTCAAACCCTAGCGCCGCCGCTACTCCATCGTCGCCGGTGAGGAAGAGCTTCGCTGCCTCGACCTCGTCACCATCGTACTCACGCCGACCGTAGAAATCTTCACTCCGCCGCCATCGTAGCTGTCTTCCTCTGCCAAGTTAGGGCATGGGAGATCTAACCTGACGAACTTCACTTCTGTTCTTCTCAGTTCGTCGTGTTCTTCACTTCGGGTAATTAAAAGTTACTTTTATTCCACACTTTGATTCTCAAACTTTCCTGAAAATCTTCAAAGGTGTTTATTCTTCAAATCTTCACACATATGAACACCACACATCATATGATCTTGAACTGTTTCTCTAAGAAATCATTTTCTTCAAGATTCCCTAATTGTGTGGATCTTCGATCTGTACAACTCTGGAACCTAAGACAAGAACGCTTAGTGAAATTCCTCAAGGTTCATCTGGTCAAATTCCTCAAAACTTGTTCTTTTCGAACAACCTCCTCAGAACGCATATGACCTCTCCAAATTCCTCGCACCTGTACTCTGTTCACAGGTACTCATGTCTGCTGCTGAATCACTAGGTTCTCATCAACTTAACTCATTTGCAGCGTTCCTCGAAGAAAAACTGCATACTTCTTCAGAGAACTCGATTGTTCAAATTCATCAACTGAAGAATATGGCAGACGGTAAGAAGCCGCAGAAAGGAGGAAAGAAACCTAAGGTTATGACTGCGTTTGAAATCCCTGATGAAATTTATGCTGACTATTGCACACCTGATGAAGCAAAATTTGGCAAAGAAAACAAAAATCAGCGCAAGGTGCGCATTCAGAGGATTGAACGGAGATGGGCAAGGGAATGGAGGGAATACAGATATGTGACTCCAAAGTACATGAGGAAATTCCCCCTCAATCCTCCATGCCCAAGAGCTCCATTGGCACCTAGCCAAGTAGCTGACCCCACAAGCATCAAACATGGTGAGGACTTTCCTGAAGAATGGGCTAAGTGCCAAGCTAAATTGGCAAGACAAGCCAAGGAGGCAGTGAAGAAATTCAATGAGGATTCTGCCACTGCTACTGCTACTGAGGCCTCGGTCAAACCGAGGAAATCCATGCCAAAGAAGCCTGCTCGTAAGCCAAGTGCTTCACCAACAGTGCCCTCACGGCAAATTCCTCACACTGCTACAACTCCACCAAAGTCCTCAACAGCTCCTTCAAAGTCCTCAGCTCCTGTGCATCTGGCGACATGTCAAAGGACTGCTGGTTTCTCAATTGCCTCTGGTGTTTCGGCAAGTTCCTCAGCTGCACCAATTTCCTCATCAGGCCCCACACTGTTGAAGACCAATGCAACAACTGGACGAGGTCCTCGGCCAAGTCCAAAGAAGAAACAGGTCGCATTCCATGTGCCTTCTGATGATGAAGCTTCTGATGATGAACTTGCAGAAATCATCAGAGACAGACAGGTGAAGGCCGCTAGAGCTAAAGGCACATCTGTGCCACTGCTGTTGGATCCGAGGAAAATCCTCGATTATATTGATCTCTGGCACAAGGATCCAAACACCCCAATGCCTGATTTTCATCTGACCCCTGGACAAAGTCATATGTTGACCCATTTCATCACTGAAGAGAAATGGAAGTTTGAAAAGGCAAGAGAGATCAAGAAAGCTCAATACAGAAAGGAGAAGCTCCTGAAGAAAAACGTTGTCAGAATGACACCTAAGGAACTTCTCCAGGCTCAGGCTGAAATTCAAGCCCTCAGCAATGACTTTGATGCCTACTATGCTGATTGGCAAGGAGCTAAAGTAAGATTCGTCAATCTGACGAAGAAATTCACAAATGTTGCAGCCCCATCGCAACAAGAAAATCTTCAGGCTGCAGACTCTCCTCAGCCTGCTGAAGAACATGCCAGCACCGCTGATGACTTTCAGCCTGCTGAAGAATATGCTCATTCCAGGGCTGGTGCAGAAATTCCAGCCGCTGAAGAAATTGCCAGGACATCCACTAGCGGTGCGCCTGAAGAAACTGAAGAGATCGGACCAACTGCATCAGTTGCGCCTGAAGGAAATGAACCAGATTCCTCAGCTCCTTCCGCACCCACACCAACTCCAATTCTTCCATCTGCTTCTGATGTGAAGAAGACCAAGGCTGCAGAGCGAGCTGCAGTGAAGAAAAGGAAGGAATCAGCTGCGTCAAACTCTTCGGCTGCGAAGAAAATGAAGCCAATGACCAGCTCACTCGAAAATCCAATTGATGCTGTTCCGATTTCCTCCATGCCATCAAAGGACCTTGTTCCTTTTGGAAAAGACTATGAGATCCCAAGCGGATCTGATGAAGAACATCATTCTGCTGCTTCGTCAGAGCAGATTGATGAAGAAATTGAAGTGGAAGCAATCCCTTCAACCCCAATCATTTCCTCGCCTATGCCTCAGTTCACAGCTGAAGAGGCCGGTGTTGAGGAACTTGAAGAAGATGTGGATATTGGAAGCACAACGCCAGTGATGAACGATGACTTTTGGGAAAGTCAGCATCCAAATTCTCCACTCTTCACCCCACTCCAACAGATACCTCAGTCCCCTGCTCCAACTGTTCAAATGGGCTCTAAAGAAACTCATCCCACTTCATCTGTTCATGAGGAAATTCCAGCCACTAGTGCTAATGAACCTGCTGCTGCTGATCCTCAGACTGCACCTCTTGAGGAACAAGAAATTCCTCAGCCTGAAGAACCTGAGCTCGCGATTCCTGAGGTGGTGATGCAACTCACTGACACCCCTCTGCCAAAGCCAAAGAATCCGTTCTCAAGCAAACAGAAGTTCAAGGCTGAAGATTTCTTTGCCGAGCACGTATTCTTCACTGATTATAATCCATATGATTCTGCTCGCATAAGGAGGAGGCGTTTCTGGACTGCCAGCCAAGCCAATTTCTATTCCTCAGTGCTCTTCAACAAAGACAAAGTCTTCGATCATGCACATATTCCTCATGTGGACATGGAATCTCTGCCCGGCTTTGAGCCAGTCCTCAGTGTTCTTCACGACGTAGGACTTCTGAATTTCTACATTGATATCTGTGACTGGAATGAAGAACTCATTCTTCAATTCTATGCAACTCTGCACATCACCGGAGACGTTGAAGACGTGAACTCATGGGTATTAGACTGGATGTCTGAAAATACTCAGTACAAGGCACCAGCAACTGAATTGCTTCGTGCTCTACCACTCAGTCCTCCACTTGATGGTGCTCGTTGTATCTACAATGAACCAGAACTTTCAAATCACTATATGCAAGTGCTGATGAAGCCTTTGAAGCCAGGGCAGGCCCCACGAACCAAATTCCTCGTCAAGGAATTACTCTATGTGCCTCAGACTGTCTATCGAATTCTGATGAAGACAATGAGTCCCATCAAAGGCCACGACTCAAATGATGAAGAAGTCGTTGGCATCATGAAGAATATGCTTTTCAACATCATTCATGGCGTTCCCGTCAACTTCCATGATTTCTTCATGAGGACTCTAGCCAATATTGCTATGTCACCATTCGAGCTGAAGCCCTATGCTCCTTGGATTATGAGATTCATCAGGGCAAGATCTTCACTGAATTACAAAGCTGACACTCTGAACCACGGTAGCTACTTGCCTCCCATTGAAGTCCTCAAACGGACAGTTTCATCAGCTGATGATAAAGGCAAGGCCGCTGCTGTGATCGATGAAGGCATTCGTCCATTGGATGGTCAATTTCGCAAGGCTGCATCTTACTCTACCAATGACAATTCTGCCACACATGACTCTGCCGCAAATACCTCAGCCAAGCAAAATCCTCAAGCCACATCACCCAGGGTGATGACTGACCGTGAGTTACTCCTCAGTCTTCATCAGAAGGTTGATCGCAATCACAAATGGGTAAAGCGTCAGTTTGGTGCACTTATGCACAATATGACCTCAACACACAATGCAGTGAAGAAGAACCAATACTACCTTCATGAAACCTTCAACCGCACCTGGGCTGTCCTCACTCATGTCTATAGCGCTGAAGAACTGAAGACTATGGGTCTCAAGGAAGAATTTGACTGGTCTGCACCTCCTCCGAGGAAATTCAAGAGGGTCAAAATTCCTCCACTGATGGCCAGCTCTTATTCTTCATCGCGTGACACTGATGAGTATGAAGATTTGGACGACACTGCGGCAGGCCCTGCTACAACAAACAACCCCGATAACGCTGGCGCTCCTCCATCGACTTGAAATTCTTCAGGGGCGTTAGTCCTCAGTTTCAATCCTCTTGGTCATTTGATGACAAAAGGGGGAGAAATCTGAGTTAGTCTTCAAACGGGTCTATATTAAGGGCATTTTTTTAAGTTACAACTCTCGTTCTTCTGAAACTTTTATTTGGATCGAGTTGTAATCTTAAACCCGATGGTGCGCTGATACTTTTGTTGCATTATGCTTTGCATGCTTATTCCTCGTTAATGACATTGCACGCATGCTGAATCTCATCAGGCACCATATTTCATCATGCATTTCAAATTCTTCATATTATATATCAAATGCGTGTATGAATTACAAGATATAGGGGGAGATCTCCATGATTCAACTCTTCAAATGTGCATTGCCTCAAAAGAAAATTCCTCACTATGCACATCTTCAGGGGGAGTTCTACTATATCTTGTAATCAAATTCCTCAATATCAGTGTATACACTTCATATGTTTATCCCCGTTGAAAACTTAACCTATGTTGTCATCAATCACCAAAAGGGGGAGATTGTAAGTGCATCTAGTGCCCCTTAGTGATTTTGGTGTATTGAAGACTTATAGGTTAAGGGACTAATGCGTTTGTGAGTATACACATGTCTATAAGTCTATGAGGAGTTTGATATTTATAGAGAAAGTCGACCCCTAAAAATGAAGTTCTTCAACTGAAGACTTTGATATTCTGAAGACTTTCTGAAGACTTTGAAAGTGAAGAAATTGGTGTGACCTTGAAGACTTGGTATTCATTTGTGGAACATGAAGCGTGAAGACTTTTGTTTTCGTAGTTTCATTTTCTCTTTCTTGAGTCATAGAAAACACCGTACTGTTAAAGGGGGTCGAGGAAATACTAAGGAAAAATTTCCATGTGATGCTCAACTCAAAATCCTACACCTACCAATCCCTTCGAGTGAAGCCTTTGGAAATCTCATACAGTTCAGTCACTTTCTTCAGTGACAGAGATGAAGTTCTTCTGGTCGCTGATGAATTTGTTCTGACTGAGGAGTTAGGAATTCGTCAATGCGAATTACCTACACAGTGAGGAACATGATAGCCCTGAGGAATTTGAGAGTCAAATTTCTGACCGTTGTTGTGCTGCGCGCCAGCTGTCCCAAAATATCTTATCCACCTAATGGTCATATCATTGATGGGCATTTATGTCTTATCATGTCGGGCTGCTCCCTAGGCTATAAATAGCCGCCCCCTACAACCACTAGTTGGTTGGCTGCTCTGAGAGAACTTGACACTTGTCATTTGAGAGCAACCCATCCTCCGAGGACTTTGAGCGAAATTCATCGAGTGAGGAAAACCCAAAACCAAACCCCTACAAACCCAAAGTGATTGAGCATCACTGAAGAAATTGATCCTGCGTGGATCCGACGCTTGTTACCTTTGAAGACTGTGCTTCTTCCAGACGGTTAGGCGTCAAGGTCTAGAGCATCCAAGAGGAATTGTGGATCGCCGAGTGACCAAGTCTGTGAAGGTTTGGAAGTCGCCTGAAGACTTACCACGAGTGATTGGACGAGGTCTGCGTGACCTTAGTTCAAGGAGAATACGGTGAGGACTGGGTGTCCTGAGCTGTGTGCTCAGCGACTAGGTGTCCGGGACTGTGTGTCCTCGAGTTTAAATACTCAGCCGCTCCAACCAGACGTACAACTGAGACAGCAGTTGGAACAGGTCTACCAAATCATTGTCTTCACCAACCTAACTGGTTCTATTTCCTCAACCCTTTCATTTCCTCATTACTGTGTTGAGTGTTTGTTCATATATTTGTTTGAAGACTTTGACTGAAGACTTTCTCAATTTCCTCAGTTCAATTTCTTCAGTCTGTTTGTCTTCATCTTGTGTTATCCTGTGATTACGCTTTCTGTACTCTGTGCTAGTCTTCATTTCATCATGATGACCATGCTTGTATTCTGTTATGCTTACTTCTGAGTACTTATTCCACTGCTAATAGTTCTTCGTTAAGGAATTTCCTCACCGGCAAATTCCTCAGTGAAGAATTCATAAAAATCGCCTATTCACCCCCCCTCTAGTCGGCATAACGCACTTTCAATTATATTGTATGATTGTTGCCTAGTGTGTTTACATTCATAAGCCCATTTCTTAAATTCTCATCCTTTGCTTTTCTTCATTTTATTTTGTTTTGTGCATAACCTGTCGACAGGACTGCAATAGGCCCGATGCTGATGGGTTGGCATTTACCATCAGGCTAGATGGGGACACTTCAGCTGTGGTATAAATAACCATGTCAATTTTTACTTGTATTGTGTTTGTTCCCCTCTACTTTGAAGATTAACAAAATGTAGGAAATAGATAGCAATTTAATTCTACATCTACAGATCGTGCCATGCTACGCATGGCACCAGTTCAGCGCCATCCCAGACAGTTCATTGCTTTTTCAAGCGAGAGGGAGCCGCATGTATGATTTTGGCGTGTACAAAGGGAATTCAAGGGCGATCATCGGTGGTGAAAACTGGTGCAGGTTTGTTGAAGACTTCGACCTGTGAGAAGGCGACCTTGTCTCCTACGATTTGACTGAAGACATTCCTATGGTGTACTACTGCAACCTGCCAAGGACATGCGATCAGAACAAAGAGCATAATCCTCTAGAATCAGCTGTCATAACAAAGGGAATTAATCTGATGAAGCAAGAGGAGGTAACCTACATGACCTTTTGGCGATGAAGAAAGGTTATATAGGTGTATTCTTTGTCCACCGCTTCACCAAGTCGAACATAGCAGGAAATACGATGGTATGTTTTTGGTGTACTAGTATTTTTTCTTTTTATGCAATTTTCTTTGTTTTTTCATGGAGAGAAAGATTAATGATATGTTATTATAGCTGAAACCAGTGAATACACTGATGTGTCTTTTTGCATATCCTTTTGTTTCCCATAACTGAAGATCCTTATGTAATATATGTAGATGTAGCTGAAGATCTACTGCTCCTTCACATATTTGATAATTTTTCTTCTTATGATGGTGCATACAGAGATTACCGGCGAAAGTTGTCGACGCCCTGAAGACCCCAGGAGATGGGGAGATACCGAGAGATGGGCTTGCTGGCATTCGGCTGTGCAAGGATAGTTTCATGTCGGTCAAGTACCACAAGTGTGATGATGGCTGCATCATCTTTGGCAAGGGATGGAGTGATTTTGTTGACAGTGAAGAGCTCAAGGTTCATAAATCCGTTCTTTTCGGTTTCAAGACCACCACCCGTGAAGATCTTCAGATCGAGGTTGTTATGAACATGCTAACCAAGGAGCCACAAAAGTAGCACGACAACGCAAGAGTGTCCTTTACACTAGGTATGGTGCGAAAACTATGTTGATAGCAGTTATGCATCTATGGGGTTACGTCTTCATTCTGTCTTGGGTGATGATGACTATGAGAGGAGGACATGTTGCAGTTAGATTAAATGCTAGGATTGGGTCCTATTCAGGACTCAAAATAGGGCTTACACAGGTGGTTGCTTTATTGGCTGCTATTTCCCTGGCTATAATCATGAACGATGGTAATGCAAATGGAATCTTTAAGGGGGGTTTATTAATAATTTAAATCATAGAGTTAAGATGGTAGAACTACCTATGAGTTTTTGCGTTGGACATGCGGGAAGGGCATCATTTGTGTTCTTCACTGTTTGATAATGCAGGAATAATGTGAGATTACAAAATAAATGGTATAGTGATCTTATGATTCTTGTTTACTAATTTTCTTGTTGATCATGGGATGGTCTATATTGCAGATGAAGGTGATAAACAAAGAGGTGCTGATGGTCTATATGCGCAGGCTAGAGCATGTAGCAGGTGATTTGTACAGTTCATCACAAGTGTGGAGTCACAGGGTACTGCGGTGTCGCCTGCGCATCTCTCAGCTATATTTTCTGCCCTTTGCCGTACTCTTATTTTTTGGACCTTGATATTAAGTCTGGCTGGGTTTGCTACCATGTATGATTTGTGCTGCTAGTTGATTACTTTAGTTTCTAGCTGTAGTTTGTATCAGGGGCTTCAAAGACCATGTGGTTTCTGTTAATGGAAAATCAGGGGTGACCCTTCTTTTGATTTAAAAATATGAACTTTCTCTATGCAATTAAAAAATAAATTTTCTCTATTCAAACCCAGTTGAGAACAGTATTCATTATAAATCTAAAATAATTTTTTGGTAAAAATGTCTATCGCATTCTGTATCATAGCTAGCGAAACCGAAACAAAATAAACGTCTTAAGTATAATATATCTTGAACGCGGATCAAATTAGGCAAGACAACTAGAATAAAGGATGATTCAACTTACAGGAAATTTGAATTTATGACTTACTAGCAGTATAATAAAGTTTACAGACTATCAGCTAGATAAATAGAAGAAACATTTTAGTTTGATTCATCCTTCCTTCCGGACTTCCTCGACCGCCTAGATGGTTTGGCGAGATGCTGGCACAGACTCTCGAACCCCTTTTGGAAGTTCACCAGTCGCCTGTATACATCGTAGGTGGCATACGCGTCCCTGGAAGCATAATAGATGTTCTTCAAGGGCAAGGGCGCTTCTGCCCAGATATGGTGGTCATCTTCTGTGATAGCATCTTCATCTTGTTGTAGATGTGGTGGACGATGGAACCAGCATAGTCAGCCAAGCCATACTTCGGCTTAATCGTCACTAGATCAGGCACTCTCCACAAATTCTGGATATCCACAAAGTTTTGTACCACCAGACCAACACGCTCGAGTTTTGTCATCATTGTTGATGTCCACCCCAACAAAGGTGTACTCCTCGTCGAGCAGGAAGGCGGCAAGCACGCCGCAGTGCTCATCAGCAACGCTTATGTGCTACACGAGGACATAGATGCCAACGCATAACTGGACCACGGCAGCCGCCTGTGTTGGACCACGAGGCCAGGTGAACTCCACATCCAGTGCAACTATCTTCTGGTCGTCGTTCTGCAGCCAGTATTTGAATCTGCGAATGCAGTACTCTACACTGCTAGCCTTGTTCGTGTACTTCACAAAAATTATGGTATTTCCATCTGCCCTGATAGCATAATCTTTCACGAACGCCATGCCGAAGGACTGTAATTGATGAAACCAGTATAAGACATGAATCATGACAATAACATGATAACAATAAGCCGAGATGAAAGATAGTATAGTAATTCTGGCACTATTGAAAGTTTACGTAAACAATTGCATGAAAGATTTAAACTAAACATGTACTCCCTCTATAAAGAAATCACTAAAGTAGTGAGCCAAAAGTTGTTATATTTCCTTGCAGAGGGAGTATATGCAAATTAACAATCAAAATTTACGCTCTTGAAATATTTATCTAAACAACTCCATCAACAATCAAGAATAAACATGTATCTATGAATTGTTCATCGCCCATGCAGATGAATCTGTGTGTACAAACTAAAGAAGCAGGAGAAAAACAATAAATTGACAAGACAACGGACTAGATGTTGCATGTAGATGAATCCGTGTGCAAAATTCTCATAAGGAAACGGACTACATGTTGAAGGCAATTGAATCTGTGCGCACAAAATAAAGAAGTAGGAAAACAAGAAATTGACAAGAAGAAGGCCATCATATGTGTTGCTACTGGAGAACTACTAACAAAATTGACAGGAAGGAGAACTCATCGTTCCAGAAGCCAGATTGTTGGGAGAGTGGGCGATGCAGAGGAAGAGGGAATCGAGAGGACGCAGAGGTAGAGGAACCGTTTTTGGAGAGTCGTGGCAGTGAGGACGAACCATTTTTGGAGTCCTCCCGCCTGTTTGAGTCCTCGCTTTCTTTCTTATGTTCTCATTTAAAATGGGCTCATCCCATTTTAATAGGCCCGTATAAGAAAGCACAAGAAGCCCAAACGCTTCACGGTTGAGATTAAGTTGATAAAAAAATTCTCAAAAAAAAAACTTGCTAAAAACAACAACCGAAAACGCTCTTTGACGAGCGAGCGTGGCAACGCTTGATCCCAATCTCTCTCTCCCCCCACGATTTTAATCTTTCTGCCCCCTGATTTTCAGGTGGGCCTAAAGAGATCTCCCCTCTAATCTCTATGCCCCCCTGATTTCAACATGGGCAGGTAAGATATTCTCTGTAAAATCTCTTCAGTTATCTCTCTCCTTCCTAATTTAAAGGGATTCCTGTTTGGACGTGGTTACCTAATAAAGCCTGTCTAGTCAGAAATCGCTCGCCAGAGCGAGCGCGCACACAATAGCATCGCCGAAGAAAAACATTACGTGATCTAAAACTACCTCTTCGCGAGTTCCCAAATCCCCTATAAATACTCCACCCCACGCCTCCCACCCCACGCCTCCCACACCTAGCCTTCCATGACTACGCCGAATTACCACCCCACGCCACCCAAAGTAGCTTCCAGGTCGGTGAAACCGACGGAGCCGTCATCTTCGAAGCCTGCGTCGGCAAATCCTGAGATGAATGAGAAGGGCATGTCAGAGAAGCCGACGAAAGAGAAGGGCACGTCGGAGAAGCTGGCAAAGCAAAAGATGAAAGCGAATGGCAATGGAGTCGGTCGCCATCGAGAGAATCCTCCGGTAACGATCGAGATGTATTCCGCATACTCCCTCCTTCCCAAGTCTGCATGCAATCCCATAATTTTCCCTATTTTACCGAAGCGAGATGGGTGTGTCTAGAAAGAAAAGAAAAAATGAAAAAAGGCTTGCACGAATCTTAGCATAAAATCACATAGGACTTAGATGTGCAATAAAATCAGGGTTATCGTCTCTTTTTATATGCCTTAAAATTTGGAAATGCTAATTTTTTGGCATAGGCTTTCTAAATGAGTTCTTAATCTCCAGTGATTGAAACTGTTGGTGATTCCCCTTAATTTTGCATGGTCTTTACTAATTGATCTTTTTAATCTAATCGGAACTAAGGAGTATGTGCTCTTGAATGCTTGCAATGGAACTGCTACATTCCTTTTTCGATATTATCTATAAACTATTGATCTTCTGATCATGTATGCAATTATTTTCGTAAGCATGACGCCTGAAACTTTAGTAGTGTACATAGACCAAATTCTGCTCTTTCTACTAAAAATCAATACTATTATTAGTCAATTTGCCGAGAGAGATAGCTTGTTTTTCTATGTCTGGTGTTCATTATATGGCCCAGAAGCTCTATGATTTCATGCAGTACTGTAGACCACAATTTTGATATTGGCATAGATTAGTCGGTTCTATGCGTGTTTAAATGAATACCATACAGAATCTAATCACACTATTTGTACATTCAGGGAACTCAGGTTGCTTCTTTGCTGCAATACGAGAAGTTCATAAAAGATTTAAACACACAGCAACTGGCGTACATCAAGTTGATTGGACTGGGTGAACTTCTCAAGACTCCTGGCATGAGAATGAGACGTCTACTGTGCCAGCCATCGCTTATTCATATGATACAGAGCAGGATGCCTTTATAATTAATGGGAGACCATGTAGGATCACACTAAAAGATGTGGAGCATATAACAGGCCTGCCCTGCATGGGGAAGAATCACGTCTCCTCAAATCACAATGATACTTTGGAGTTGTGGAAGGAACTGAAAGACCCCAGTGACACAAAAGTAACTTTGAAAGGATTGCTAGCCAAGATGAAAGGCGACATCACACCTAATTTTGTCAGGACATTTGTCTTGTACACCATAGGCAAATATGTATGCCCGACAACACAGCAGTATGTGGACAACAGATACCTTGGGATTGTTAGAAACATTGAGACAATAAAGAGCACCAATTTCGGACAGCTTACGCTTGACCATCTTATGGCTAGCGTCAGGAAATTTGTAAATGGTGGAGCAAATCTAGAGGGCAACCTACCACTGTTGCAGGTAATACAATCATTATTAACACCATACATTTAATTTTATGGAAAATTGTCTAAGTTGTTTTTGTTGTAATGTAGACGTGGTACTACGAGAAGTGGATGGTGCACCAATTGGACTCTACCATCTCGTATGCATCAAGGTTAAGGCCGCTGATCCAAAACTGGAGTGACGAGAAGGCACAAAACGTTGACAACATAATCAACAAAAATTATATAGGGGTTGGAGAGGTAAAGTGTTAGTACTATGTGCCTGGATTATGTACCATATGTTTTGAATGATACTAACGACACTAACATGCAGTATGTCGATGACCTACTGCGGCCTTTCAATCCGCCACCAGTTGGGACGCCGGTCAAACCAAAGAATGACGGCCAGGTAAATGGTGAACATCACGCACAAATATATATTGTAACTTTGCAAGTACAATCGAAGTCATATGCTCCTAACTGCTTGTAATTTGCAGGATAAGGCACTCATGGGCCGTGTATTGGCTGATTTGAAAGAAGTTGTCTCCATTGTGCGGGAGGCCAGTGCACACCAATTTGATAGGATGTGCATCCTTGAAAAAAAATGGATGAGTGCCTTAGGCGTACCCTTGCGAACGGCAGACGCATGGACGACCTCATCACAGAATTCAATGTAAGTATACCATTGTGAGTTTCTATAAATAATTTTACTGTCAATACTCTTCACACTAACATATTTTTTAAAGAACCACCGCTATGGAATATTTGATGTTGATCGCCCAGGAGTCGAGGACATACAGCTATCTGACCTAGGAGTACCTGCAAACCCAATGGAGGTCCCAGGAGAGAATACTACTCGCCAGCAAAAACAAAAAGATGACACGGAGGTCATTGCCAAAGGCATTTCTGCTAAGGGAATACAAAAAGATTACATGGATGCCCCCAAGAAGAACCTATCTGAAGATTTGCAGCCTGCTCCTAGTTTGCAATCGCAAAAGCATTCAAAATCCAAGATTAGCCTTGAAGCTTTCATGGTGATACACATTTTACATCTAACTGATTTTGTTTTAAGTTAACGCAGATTCGTAGCTAACATATGATCTTCCACGTTCAGGATGAAGAAGACAAAGCTGTTGCTGCATCTTGCAAGGAGAGTCTCAAGAATGTTTCACAGCTTTATAAAGAGGTGGATGCATCGCAGGGTGCTCCGAGTTTGGATTCTCGAAAGCATGCCAAAGCCACCACAAGCCTTGAAGCTTTCCTGGTGATGCACATTTTACAGTTAACTGGTTTTGTTTTTTTTATTTCACGCAGATTGCAATCTAACAAGTGCTTCATTTTGAATCACAGGATCCTCTAAATTTGAGGCACAATGAGAATGTGCAAAATACTGAAGAAAGAAGAAATCAAGATGATGAAGATGTCAGTATTGAGGTGGGTGCAGAGGCAGGTACCAAAAGCAACCACCGGTCTACCAAGGCTAAGTGAATAAGGGAGCCGGAAGAGCCCCATGTATTCCCAGTTGATGATGACAACTATGATGATTCTTTAGCAAAGCAGCGACAAGATAGTGGGGTTGATTCCACACTACCAACTCGTGCGAGCAGCTGGAAAAGAGTGGCATCTTCATTATTGTGCAATGAAGATTTTGTTCTGTACGATAGTGATAAGAAGAGAAAGAAAAACAGGACTCCATCGGAGTCTACCAACGATTCCAAGGACACAAAGAATACAAACAGGAAAAATCGTGCAAGCAATTTAAAAGATACAGACACAGATGCTTCGACGCTGGAGACCAACCTTGACAAGTTTCGACAGAGTTATGTGGCCGAAATTATCAACACCTCAGATCTTGATAAACAATTGGTGGTAATTGATGCAATTGTTCTGCAACAGAAGCATTTGCAATGCCTCACCATGACTGATGTAGGCGAAGATGACAAATGGTTGGGTGACGAAGTAAGATATTTTCCCAAATTAGTTTATCAATTTTCTTTTGCACACTACAATTAACTTGAATTTTTTTTGAATGCCACAATTAACTTGAATTTTGTTTTAGTTGGTTGATCCTGTGATTCAGATCATGCATCATGATCATCCTAATGACATAACGGATGGGCAGCTGGTTTACATTGAGAGGGTGGCCGGCGTCGCTATGCTCGAAAGAGATGGTAAGGTAGAGAACTGCCACGAGGCCGCTTTGGTGGGCAGCCATGGAACAACAAAAGGAGACAACTACCTCAGACATGATCCGGTACCATCATGACATAAACACATTTATTTTTCTAATTATTATGCATGTTGATGTAATCATATTTGTTGTCCAGGTTTTTCTTCCTACGAACATGGCGAACACCCACTGGTTCCTTGTGGTCGTAAACCCCAGAAGGAGGGAGATTCAGATTCTTGATTCACTTTTCGGCTACCTAGAACGCACACAAGTGGTTCACGTGGTGAGATTTGAAATGTCTTTCAATATAACATAGGATTTAGAATTATACCTAGCCATGAACCGTGAGCAACTTCTCATACCATGGACTTTGGCAGATACGTGGGGTGGAAGCACATCTGAGAGCATAGCTGCGAATCAATGGACCACAAAGCCATGCATGGCAAGACATTAACGTGACCCAATGGATAGTAAAGCATGTGCCTATGCCAAGACAAGATGACAAGTCAGTCAACAGTATTAGCTTCTAATTATGTTTTTCATTGTTAATACGTGAAATGCTGTTAACAGAATTAATTGTTGTAGTTCTTCTTGTGCACTCTACATGCTGAAGAAAATCGAATTCTTTACGGGAGAAGATCTTAGACTGCATTATGACCAAGTACGCAGAGTGACACCTAAAATTCTCTCAATTTTGTAAGCATATGGAACGATACTAACATATCCTCCCATGCAGGCATACATCGACAATTATAGAAGAGAGCTGTCGGTTGTCCTTCTTAATTCGCCCTACAACAAATTGAAGTCCATGAAAAGGTTGAAGACGTACAATGCTAGCCTATCGGATGCAGCTGCGATTGAAGATCATGAAGATGCAAGCATTTAGTCCAGTAATGGTACATTCTTAGATATGGAGTGTACATTTGGTTATGAAGCGGTAGAGTAGGGTGTGGTTTGGTTTTAGTCCCGAAGAAGGTTTAATCAAGTTGTAATACTTCACAGTACTGGTTCAAAATACTATTCTTGAAATAAATTTGGTCTGCATGGGAGACGCTGAAACATATATTTGCTTTTGACAAGAATTTGAAGCTTAGGAAGGTTAACTGAATTCTTAAATTTATATTTAAGTTTCGTCGGAGTCTGGACAAGATTCAGAACAATTACATCGCTAGTTATAAGTTTCAGAATTTTTTTAACATCGCTAGTTAGTAGTTCTAGAAAACTTTCAGCGAGTGCTGAAATATTTTGGCCAAAATACAGTAAGGCTGAAATATTTTGACCGAAAGACAAATATTGCAGTGAGTGCTGAAATGAATAAAATTCAGTTATTTCATCAAAATCTCACCGAAGCGGAAACCATGGTGTCATGCCATCTTGAGCAGCACCAGACATGATTCAGTATTATCAACAAAATTTGGTCTCACATATACGAGGAAAAAAGGTATGAGCACGGATGGGCAATAAAATAGCTTCACAAGAGAGAGGAAAATACTTCATGTTGGAACAGTCAATCCTAGTTGACTTTAGAACCAGTTTTCATCCTAAAAGATGTCCAGTGATTTACTTATAACCAATAATAAAAGCGGTCCAGTTCTTTTGGCTGTTTTTCAAAGAAACGAGAACTATATCTTTTTGATGAACATGATTCTCAGGAGACCTAAGTGTTGTTACGCAACTTACCTTAGTTTTTTTACACCATAACTTACCTTTGCTAAACTCTCCATGCCCCCCTAATATTCAACCAGGTGGGTCCCCTCCCTTGATTTCCTCCAACCGAAGAAATCTATACATGGATATATGCCCGGGTTGTTACGATCCGTATAAATAGGGGTCCTTTGAAACCTCATAGATCATAGTTTGTCCTTCTATGCCGCCCAAAGCAGCAAGACCAAAGGATGGAGCAACCCAGGAATCCAGCAAGACCGAACGATGGAGCCAAACATGAATCCTCGGGTAACTCCCCACGATCTCATGCTGCAGCCGCTGCTATTTTTCGTGCCACGATCTTAATCCCATGATCTCTTGCTGCAACCCCACTTGTTGTGTGCATATTCATGTAACTCAGCATGTTTTTAAACAAATTAAGTTGGGGGGCGTTAGGGGAGGGCGCTAGGATTTGTTTCCTACCAGATTGGCAGTTCATTGATTAATTCCAGGCTAAATCTTAGGTTCTGGTCTTGTCGATGCCAATTAGGGCAGCGGGCGCTTGCCTTCTTTTTTTCCTTCCGCACGAGTTATGGAAGGCATCGATGGCCCATGTTTTAATTCCATACTACTGACCATGATTAGCGCCTAGAGTTGAGGAGACCATGGTTGGATAGTTTTTTATTTTCGAATCTTGATTTTATTCCAGATCAGCGCCTTGCAATGGAGATGACCTTATATGACCGTTCAAACATAACCAAGCTGAATCTAATGCTAGTATTTGCACATTCATGGAACTTAGCTTGCTTGTAAACAAATTACCTCATGAAGTAGCGTAGAGCACAATTTTTATGTTGGTATATATAAGTTGTATTTGTCTGTATGAGTGTTTAAATTGTATACCATGCTGATTCTAATCACACTTGCACATCCATTGAACCCAGGATGCTTCTTTGCCGCCATATGAGGAGTTCATAAAGGGATTAAACACACAGCAAACGATGTACATCCAGTTGATAGTACTGGGTGGACTTCTCAAGACACCTAGCATCAAATTCAAACGTGTATTGTGCATGGCCATCGCTAATTCATATGATGCAGAGCAGGATACCTTTATCATCAACGGGAGACCATGTAGGATCACACTAGAAGATGTAGCGCATATAACAGGCATGCCCTGCCATGGGAAGAAGCACGTCCCTTCAAATCTTGATGATAATATGGAGTTGTGGAAGAAACTGAAAGACCGTAATGACACCAAAATAACTTTCAAAGGATTGCTAGCCAAGATGAAAGGCGACAACACACCAAATTTTGTCAGGCCATTTGTCTTGTACACCATAGGAAAATATGTATGCCGAACAAAAGAGGAGTATGTTGATAACAAATATATTGGGATTGTTAGAAACATTGAGACGACAAAGGGCACAAATCTTGGACAACTAACACTTGACTATCTTATGGATAGCGTGAAGAATTTTGTAAATGGTGAGGCAATTCTGGAGGGGAATCTACCACTGCTGCAGGTAACTCGTAGTAGTACAATTATCACTTACCTAACATACATTACATAATGTACGAGAATATTTGTAAACTGCTTTTGTTGTCATGCAGACATGGTACTACGAGAAGTTCAGAGTGCACCAATTGGACTCTAGCATCTCGTATGAATCAAGGTTAAGGGCCGCTGATCCAGAACTGGAGCGAGGAGAAAGCAAAGAAGGTTGACGATATAATCCAGAATAATTATCTGGGAGTTGGAGAGGTAAAATGTCAGCACATTGCCTGGATTATGTAACATGTACATTTTCTAAATCATAATAACGACACTAAACTGCAGTATGTTGAGGACCTGATGAGGCCTTTCATTCCAGCACGAGATGGTATGCTGGCCAAACTGAAGACTGGCGCTCAGGTAAATGAGTTACATCAGGCACCCAATATATATTGTAACATTGCAACTAGTATGAAGTTATATGATTCTAACTGTTTCAAAGTCTTAGATTAAGGTACTCATCGGACGTGTATTGACTGATTTGCAAGAAGTTGCCTCCCTCGTGCGGGAGGCTGGTGCACAACAAGTTGATAGGATGTGCACCCTTGAAAAGTCAATGGATGAGTGCCTTAGGTGTACCCATACAAATGGCAAGCTCACAGAGGACCTCATCAAAGAATTGAACGTAAGCCTATAATTATGAGATTAGTATACATAATTCGAAATTTACGTGTACAAGATTTTTTCTAAATTAGTTTACTATGAAAACACCCCAGACTAACATGTATTTTTTAAAGACAAAATGCGACGGAATATTTCCAGGACTGGAGGACATACATCTTTCTGACCTCGGGGCACCTTCACACCCAATGGAGGCCTCTGTTGAGAATGATGAGCAGGCTTCTGACCAGGGGAAACAAAATGATGTCACGGAGGTCGCTACTAATCACCATTGTAAGCAGGGAATAAAAAATGATGACATGGAGCCCCCAATGAAGAACCTTGATGAAGAGTTTGACGTACGCATGTTAACTTAATTATGAAACAATCATTGTTCTTTCAGAAATAACATGTGATCTTTCACGTATAGGATGAAGCATTAGAAAGAGCTGAAAGAAAACTCAAACAGGATCTCAATGGTATTCATAAGCTTTTGAAAGAGGTGGATGATATCTAGGGTGCTCCTAGTTTGGATAAGCAAATGCATTCCAAAGCCACCACAAGCCTTGAAGAATTCCAGGTGATGCACATTTTACCTATAATTGAGCAAGAATCTGCTAAAGGCTAACATGCGGTTTATTTCGTATGACAGATTCTGTTCAACAGATGGAGTAAGCAGCACTTTGTGAAGGCTACGGGATCGCGAGAGCCCGAAGAGCCCCATGACTTCGCAGATGATGACAGCCATGATGAATCCTTTCGAAAGCAGCAAGAAGTAAGTGTGGTTGAATCGACGCCACCAAATCATGGGGGCGAAAAGAAAAATGTGGTATTGCAATTATTTAAGAATGACGAGTATGCTTCGTACGATACTGAGAAGAAAAGAAGGAAAAACAAGACTCCATCAGAGTCTACAAATGATTCCGAGGACACGAACAATAAAAAGAGGAAAATCAGCTCTAGCAACTTAATAAAGAGGTCAGAAGTTACTGAAACCCAGAGGGACCAGCTAGATGTGGTTCGACAGGATTTCGTGGCGTCACTGATCAACAGTACAAATAATGAAAAACAAATGGTCTTAGTTGATGACATTGTCATGCTATTGAAGCATTCGCAATGCCTCACCCAAAAAGATGGATATGAAGAAGCCGTATGGTTGGGTGACGAAGTAAGATATTTCACAAATTAGTTTATGAAGTTTCATTTTTTGTACAATACAATTAACTTGATTATTGTTGTAGGTGGTTGATGATGCGATCCAGCTCATGCGTCATGATAACCCAATTGACACAAGGGACGGCCAACTGGTTTACATTGAGAGGGTGGCCGGCGTCGCTAAGCTCGAAAGAGATGGTAGGATAGAGGAGTGCTACGAGGACGCTTTGACAGGCATTCCTGGAACAACACAAGGCACCAGCTACCTGAAACATGATATGGTATTTTAACCTGACTTTGAACAGATTTTTTTATTACTATACACGTTGATCTAATTATCTGTGCAATCCAGGTTTTCCTACCTACGAACAGCCAAAACGTTCACTGGTTACTTGTGGTCGTAAACCCCAGAAGGAAGGAGATTCAGGTTCTTGATTCACTTTTTCACTGTATGGTACCCAAAGAAGTACATAACGTGGTGAGAATTTCAACATATTTAATTATAACAAAGGATTTGACATCGTATGTAAGTATTAGTCGTAGGCAACTTCTCATCCCATTGGACTTGCAGGTACGTGGGATGGAAGCACATCTGAGAGCAGCGAGGCGAGTCAATGGGATAGAAAGCAATGCATGGGAAGACATTAACGTGACGCAATGGCCAGTACGAAACATTAATGTGCCAAAATCTGATGAAATGTCAGTCAAAAATATTAGCTTTTGTTTTTGTTTTAAATTGTTAATATCTGAAATGCTGATCTAACAACATAAAATGTTGCAGTTCATGTTGTGCACTGTACATGCTGAAGAACACCGAATTATTTACGGGACTAAAACTGAGTAAGCAATATGACGAAGTACGTAGAGTAACACCTAAAATTATGTCATTTTCTGAAGGTAAAGGAACGATACTAACATATCCTTGCATGCAGGCGGACATCGAGAAATTCAGAAAAAGAGCTACCTGTTGTGCTTGTCGATTCACCCTACAACAAAATGAAATACAGGAATAGGTTTAAGCAGTACCATGCTAGGCTATCGGATGTAGCTGCGGTTGAAGACGACGGAGATGCAAGCAGTTAGTCCAGCAATGTGGAGTGTTCACTTAACCATAAAGCGATAGAGTAGGGTGTGGTTGGGTTTTAGTCCCGAAGAAGGTTTCCTAGCCGTGTTCTTAGTCCATTGCACATGAGTCAAGTTGTAAAACTTCAATAATATTGGTTACTATATTTTGCTTGAAATAAATTTGGTCTGTATGGGATCTCGTAGAAATCTATATTTGCTTTTTACTACCATGTGACAGTAATGGTGCCTGGGGCAAAGCCAAAAAAATAGAGCATAGGATAACAAGAGTAAAGCACGCACCATAGGGGGCCTCTGCAGGTGCTGCAACGCTGAATTGAAGCGATCACCTTCAGGAGCACAATGGTGTGGCCATGGTACATCCACCCTGCCTCAGGGAATCACATAGCATGTTCTGTCATAGCCCTGCAAAACAGAGAAAAAATTACTACTTGTACAAACCATGTCAAGTGTGTGCATGTAACAAATGTTGGACATAACTAAACACAAAAGAATGAAATTCAACATATGGAAGAATCAAATGCTCATTCCTTTCTCTCTGCTTTTTGCGAGGACCATTACTCTCCCTTTAACAAGGCTAAAACATCATAATAAGAATTAACAGCAATCTTGAAAAGGTGAATATCCCATGTGAATCTAATTTTTCATATAAAGCACATGCCAAGTATGTTGATCCCAGTCAAGCAATTGCACAAGAAGAAGCGAGCATCATAAATATTGAGCAACATAAGCTATGAATTGTTTATAGTACATTCTAAAATTAATAGCTTATCATCTCTATTGATCTCCAAATCTCACCTATCACCCAAATTGAAAGAATACATGTTGAATGCCACGATTAAACGTTCACAGATCATGCAGTCGGGGCTGGACGAATGGGGCTGGCCGTCGAGGCCGGCGGCCGGCTTCATCTAGTCCTGCAGAACATGATCCATACCCAACCACCTTGCCATCGGACGAGATGCATGGCCAGATCAAAGTTGTAGCCATGGCTGAGAAATGATACATAGAGGACGCAAACAATCAATTGGGGTGTGGGAAAGAGGTTGCCTATAACCTTGTGGCTATAGGCACCCGCATGAAGGACTGGGAGGTGGGATGGCGCCGACTCTTCGCCGACGGCCGCCGCGGGGAGGGTAGTGGGCCTTCTCTAGTGTTCGTTGAAAAGGTGGTGCGAGACCGCGAGGGAATTGGGGTGGAGGAAGGGAGGGGCCACGACGCGCGGTTAGATCCTGCCGGCGACGAGGGAGGGAGGGTCCGCGACGCGCGGCTAGATCCTGCCGGCGACGAGGCAGGGAGGGGCCGCGACGAGCGGCTAGATCCTGCCGGCGAGGATTAAAACCCTAGCGGCGGCGAGGAATAAACCCTAGCGAACGGGATAAAAATCGAACCGAAAAAACCCTGAAATTCGTACCGAGAATACCCTCGAAATATTTTGGAGGGAAAATCAGATCGGTTCGAAATATCTTTTTCTCCCGAAAATGCCCCTTAGGGTCTAATATAATACACGTGACATCAGCGTATTGCATCGGATCTGGACCATCGAATTCGCTCCGACAGACGGTCCATATCGTCCGGATACACTGTAAAATGACTCTTAAGTTTATGGAGAAATGGAGTAATGCAATAAGAATGATGACATGATGTAGACAAGATCTATTCATGTAGGAATAGACCCCATCTTTTTATCCTTAATAGCAATGGTACATGCGTGCCTCGCTAACCCTTCTGTCACTGGGTGAGGACACCGCAAGATCGAACCCATCAGAAAGCACCTCTTTCCATTGCTAGAAAAATCAATCTAGTTGGTCTAACTAAACCAAAGATTCGGAGAAGAACAGGGCTATAACAATCATGCACATAAGAGATCAAAGAAGACCAAAATAATATTCGTAGATAGATCTGATCATAAACTCGCAATTCATCGGATCCCAACAAACACACCGCAAAAAGTCATTACATGAAATAGATCTCCAAGAACATCGAGGAGAACATTGTATTGAGAATCAAAAAGAGAGAAGAAACCATCTAGCTACTTCCTACGGACCCGTAGGTCTATGGTGAACTACTCACGCATCATCGGAGGAGCACCAATAAAGATGATGAACCCCTCCGTGATCGTGTTCCCCTCTGGCAAGGTGTCGGGATAGGGCTCTAGATTGAATCTCGTGGTTCTCGAACTCGCGGCGGCTGGAATTGTGTTTCATCGACTCCCCTAGGGTTTCTGGAATATCCGAGAATTTATAGAGCGGAGAGGCGGTGGAACGGAGCTCCGTGGGCCCCATCACCCGTCAAGGCTTGCTTGGGGCCTCTGGCGTGCCCTGGTGGGTTGTGGGCCCCATGGGCCTTCCCTCATCCACTTCCTTGGTTCCCAAGTTGTCTTCTAGTACAAAAAAATCTCCAAAAAGTTTCGCTACATTTGGATTCCGTTTGATATGGATATTCTGCGAAGTAAAAAGCAAGCAAAAAACAACAACTGACACTAGGCACTATGTTAATAGGTTAGTCATAAAAAATGATATAAAATTACTATAAAATGAATGCAAAAAAATTCAAGAATGTAAAGCACCCCGGATAGTCTGAATGAACCGCCGGCCGTCGAACGGCCTGCATGAAGGAAGCAGCTTCCGTATGCAATATTTTCTTGGGCGGTACTGGGCGCCGGTGCGCCGGCCGAAAGTTTCAGCCGGTCGCACCGCGAGCGTCCGATGTACATGTGCGTAGCCGTCAAATCTGTCCCCTATCGTTCCCTCCGCCAACCTCCCGCACAGAAAAAAAGAAGAGGAAAAAGAGCGCCGCCCCTGCCCGGGCCGACAGCCCCGCCTCATCTCCTCGTCTTCCCGTTGCAGCACCGTCGCGTGCGCCGCCGCACTGCCGGCTTGCCGCATCTCGCCGCGCGCCGTGGGGATTGCAGGGCTACCTAGAAAGATTCAAGATTTTGTTGTTTGCATCTCTTCATCGGCTTGTTCCAAGAATTGGCATCGTGGTTGCAGCTCCTCCCGCCCCCGCCGTCTCTACTCGCCGCCGACGTCGCCTTCCACCACCGTATTTCAGCATAAAAAGCTCAACGAATAGGAAAGGGGATTTCCCTGACGGTAGCAAAAACCAAAAACTGTTCCAGCAAAAAATTATCATGGTTCCAGCAAAAAATGCACTGCCGCCTATGCCTGCAAACAAAAAATCTAGCCGGTTCCAGCTCTGCTTCGGCTGGTTGTAGCAAAAATGATTCTTGGTCGCAGCAAAACACATGGCAGCCGCCGTCTATCATCGCCCCAGCACTATTCCTAGCCTATGCAGCAAAATCAAATGCTAGTTCTAGCAAAAATCAAAAGTGCTTCCAGCCAATAATTTGATGTACCAAAAATCCTGTCTATGCAGCAAAATCAAATGTTGGTTCCAGCAAAAATGAAAAGTGCTTCAAGCCAAAAATTTTGATGTAGCAAAAAATCCTGCGTATGTAGCAAAATCAAAGGTTGGTTCCAGCAAAAATCAAAAAGTGCTTCCAGCCAAAATTTTGATGTAGCAAAATATCAGGGGCGGAGGCACCACTGTCCCTCAATTTACAACAAAATCGAAAGCTGGTTCGAGCAAAAAAACAGAAGTGGTTCCAGCAAAAACAAATGCAGCAAAAAAATCATGGCAGCTCGCTAGCCGCCGTCTCTACCATCCCCATGGTCGTCGCTCGCCCCTGACTCCCGTAGCAGTACCCCCGTGGCCCTCCCTTCAGACTGGTTCGATTTCTAGCCACCTGAGCGCCCGATTTTGTTGCCTTGGTGATTAGCGGGGGAAGGGGATTACATGAGTACAGGATGATGTGTTCGTGGAGATGGGGTAAATGAGTGGTGGAGCTCACTAGGAGGAAGAAGATAAGGCACGGAGGGGGTAAAATGAGTGGTGGAGCTCACTGGGAAGAAGATAAGGCACAGAGGGAGACGGTGCGTAGGGCCAGTGTGGAGAAAGGGGAAAAAGGAAAAAGATGCGGCTGTGCGAGCGAGCGGCGCGACCGGCCGAAGTTTCGGCCGGCGCATCGAGTACAAGCGTTTTCCTATTTTCTTTCAATCGGTACGGTACCGTACTCGTCTGGTGCAAAAGTCTAGTGTCATTTCTAACACTGAGCGTCTCGCCTCCTGCGAGGTCTGGGACTCGACGGACGGTTGCACTATCACCACATATGATTTGATTCGGACTCTACGCTAAAAGTGCCATGAAAATCACCAGCAAGAAAAATATGTGCACACATGAAAGGAACATGTGGGGCATGTGACCGTTGGACGGTTGGCTGGCGGATTGTGTGTGTGTGCGTGCGTGTGTGCATGGCTGTGGAAAAAAGTGGGGCCATGTTTAATGTTTTCGACTCCATGCGTTTCAATATAAATGGGGCTTATTTTGAAACGGAAAGGAGTATATGCAAGCGGCTTCATTTTCTTTTTTTCTTCTTCTTCATCTTCTTCTTGTGCAAAGTGTTAAACATGTCCTTTGCACGAGGTGGAACTAAGGATGTCGTGTGCGCAGGCATTCTTTTCTTTCCTTTTTCGAAAAAAATAAGCGCATATATGCTTGCATGCCTGAACTTGGGTCTAGTGCACACGTATGATACTTCTGTAGTTCTGTCCACATGCTACTAACACGCATAGTTCTTTTTATAAAGCGGTAGTAGTACAATACTGTGTATATATGAACTTACTTTTGTTTACCTTTTGCATTTTATTCAGACTTTTTATTTTATAAATTTATTTGAGAAAACTAATTTCGGTACTCAGTTTGCCTATTTGTCGGAATATCCTATGTGCCGCTTACTGCGGCGCATAGTTAGGGCTTTGCAAAGGGATCAAACCCGAGCGTGGGAGATGGGCCAGCCCACTTTTGGTATTATATTTTTCTTTCTTCTTTTTCGTTCTTTTTTGTTTGTTTTGGACCAAAAAATACTTTTTTTCTTAAAGACCGAAAAATCTGGTGAACAATCCCTGGGAACGTTTTCCCCATTGAACGCCAAACTTGCCATGCCAAACCAACTAAAGTTATTTTGACAACTTTGTAGGATTTGCCATGATAGGAGGCTAAAATTACCGTGTACCGCAAATAAAGCAGAAAAAGAATGCAAGTTTCGCAGAAAAATTGTCGTTCGTTCGGTCATCATCAAACAACTTTGAGGGTGTTTGCTGGGAAGCCTGAGAAATCTGACGCTCCCCAGTTATCATTCCTTTCTTTTATGTTTCTTTTTCCTTTTCCAAAAAAATTGTTTTCCATAAGTTGTTCAAAATTTCAAAAAATGTTGCTGCTTTCCAGATTTATTTATAAATTTAAAAAATGTTTGGGGATTCTTAAAAAAATGTTTTTCAAAAATTATTTGCAGTTTGAAAACATATTCTTATTATATTTATTTCCCCATAAATTAAAAAAGGTTCGGGATTTTTCAGAAAATGTTCCTGTTAGCCATTTTCTTCACAATTTAAAGAATGTTCTTGTTTTAGAAATTTATCACAAACTCAAAAAATGTTGACGTTTAAAAATAACTGGAATTAAAAAATGAATGTGTTTAACAAAAAAATAGAAAATTTTAAAAACCGTTTCGCTAGGGTCCGATTTGCTACATTGTCTCAAGGTGCTGATGGGCGGGTCAAGTCGGGCTCGCCTGTGTGCGTCGTGTCAGAATTTGCTGCAATGAGGGGCATATAGGAGGTCCCCATTTTGTCTATAGGGAGGTGTATTGTAAAGTATGGGCTGCCACTTCTTTTATGGAATGTATATGGGCTAATACGTACTTTGTTTTTTCAGAAGGGTATGTGGGTTGATACTGGCATGGTATATGAGCACGACAGCGGAAAACCTCACGCTTGCCCTTGAACAAGCGTGCTCTTTGCCCCGGTCAGGCCCAGTAATAGGTTATGTTTTCTTATCTCCCCCCGCCCCCGCCCAATCAACACACACACACACACACACACTCATATTTTGTGTTTCGCCCCCCAAGGTATTTTTTTTGTCTACCCTGCAACTAACTGTAACACCATGGTATTCGCCTAGATCGCCCGAACTCTGCTTGATTGAAATTCGTTTTAGACTCCTGCATTCATGCATGTGCATGTGGGGAAGGGGAGGGGGGCAACTCGTTTCTTTTCCTATATATCTAAGGTTCTCCAAATGCCGCATCCCAACATCTAATAAGGTTTGAATATTTCTTTGTAACCAAGGTATATATTTTTTGTCTACCTTCCCAGTGATTGTAACACTATGGTATTGCGTAGATCATCCGAACTCTGCATTATTGAAATTCCATTCGATTGGCTCACTCAATGGCGCTGGCGTCGGTTTGCGACTCGCATTTGGGAGTTCATTGGTTGGTCGTATGAATTTATTCCAATGGGGCCTATGAATAAAATTAGGTATTTTGAGTGTTGCATCATCTATTGTGATCATAACCTAAGCAGACTTGTATGTGATCAACAAACTTACATATAGAAGGTGCATAGTTGTGTCTTGAGACTTTTGTTATGTCGCCTTGTGACTCGCATTTGGGAGTTCACTGCTTGGTCATGGTCATATGAATTTATTCTGTCAAGACTTATAACTAAAATTGGCTATTCTGAGTGGTGCCTCATCTATTGTAATCATAAGCTAAGCAGACTTGTATGTGATCATACTTAGAAGTTGCATATTTGTGTCCTGAGACTTTTCTGTGCAGATCAAGTAGGAACTCAAAACTTTTATTAACTAAACTTTACAAAATATTTGCGTTCAGCTATTAGATATTATACCAAGTTTGAAATTTAAATATAATGCAGCAACCTTATGCTAATTAACTAAGGGCATGTAAACTGAGAAGAAAGATATCTATTCAGGATACGTTATGCAAATAAGAGCATGTATACTGATAAGAAAGGCATCTATATATCTCTATTAAATAACGATTGCATGCATGCTTTAAAGAGACTAATATCTGATTATAGTACTCCCTCCGTTCCTAAATATAAGTCTTTTTAGAGGTTCCACTACAAACTACATACGGATGTACTCTATATAGACATATTTTAGAGTGTAGATTCACTCATTTTGCTCCGTATGTAGTCCATAGTGTAATCTCTAAAAAGACTTATATTTAGGAATGGAGGGAGTATAACACATGCATGATATCCGGTGCAACAAAGAAAAACATTTTGCAAACATTATCTAACTGTGTAGTGTTGTGAGTAGACACATAATAACCTTGAAAACATAACGCATGCATGCATGTTCAGGCTGATACATGCTACACCCTCCGGTGAAACCGCCGCAGCCGACCCCGGTCTTCCTGTCCGCCCTGCAGGGCAAGGTGAGCGACGCCATTATCCGACCATAGCGCTGGATCATTCTGCAGCTGGTAGGCGGCAGCGTCCACCACTGGATTATTATTCGGAGTAGCCAGCGGCCAAACCCCGGCAGCACGGGGCTCAACATCGTAGCCGGCGTCAAAGCCATACGCGAGTAGATCATGGTGGTACGCCGCACCTGTTCCAAAACCCTGCCCCTGCCTGCTGCCAGAATCTTCATAAAACGCCGCACCAGTTGCCGCCGCGCCCCCTTTGACGACGGCGTTGCCTTCGTAATGCAGGCGGTCCATCGTCATGCTCATGCCTGCTGCGCTGGTAAAACTGAAACCCGATGGCGCCGACATCGTCTGAAGGGGCAGCGGCAGCGGGGACCCAAAGGCGATGCCCGACGGCAGCATGTGGAAGCCGAGGTAGGGCGGTTGCGGCGGCGGGATGTCTCGGGGAAGGTAGTGGTAGTCCTGTGCTCCTAGTAGGGGTAGGGCCACGGAGGAGCTGGCGCCCGACAAGTAGCTGAAGCCGAAGTCGAGGGCGTTGCCCGGGAACGGCAGGCCATGTTGCTGCTCGGGCGCGGTCACCACCGCGAGCGCGTCCGACGTCACGCCGAGCTCGGCGATCCGGCGCTGCGCCCTCTGCAGCGTGTCGCCCAGCGTCTGGTACAGCTCGTTGAGGTCGTCGAGGGAGAGGCCGTCGAGGTGGCGGTCCCAGTGCGTGAGCACGTCGTCGAGCCGGCAGTGCCTGGCCTTGACCAGCTTGCGCTGCCCCTTGGCCAGCTCGCCCTGGAGGTACGTGGCGGCGTTCAGGTTCTCCTTGACCCTCTCCGGGGGAGTGCCGCGGAACCGCGCGACCAGCTCCCGCAGGGCGTCGCGGTCCTCCGGCCAGCTCGTGACCTCGCCGCCGCCGGGCTTGACGCAGAGGAGGAAGACGTCGATGCCGCAGAGCGTGGAGAGCTCCGAGACCTTTTTGACGAGGCTGCGCAGGCGGGTCATGTACGTCAGCTCGCGCTTCTTGCCGTTCTCCAGCAGCTTCATTACCTGCTTCGTCCGAGGCATGTCGATCGATCTCTGCGTGGAAAGCGAGGGAGAGAGGGAGATCGCGGTCGGGGAATCGCGGAGCACACAAGGCATGGCGTCTCCTCTTTCTATAGTATAGGAGACCACAACATCATGAACGCCCATCACCTGCTCCTCCTCGCCATCCTCCATGATAACCGCCCGCTGCTGTCGCAGGATATGGTGGAACTCATATGTTTATACTGTATGCACATAGTATATGAGCGTTTTGTGTCTATACTGATGTTTAAAAAAAAACATACGTGCAGTTATAAGACATGGAAGGAACATGCGGTGCATGTGACCGTCGGAAGGGGTTGGCTGGCAGATTGTGCGTGCGTGAGTGCATGGCTGTGGAAAAAGAGGGACCACGTTTTCTTCTTCTTCTTGTGTAAAGCATTAAACCTGTCCTTTGCACAACGGTGATAGTAAGGAATATCGTGAGCACAAGTCGCATACATTCTTGCATGCCTGAACTTGAGCCTATATAGTGAACATCTATGTTACTTCTGTAGTTCTGTTGACATGCTATTAACACGAATAGTTCTTTTTTTTCAAAGCGGCAGTAGTACAATACGGTGTATAATATTGCTTTTTATATTCTACTAGCACAAATGCCCGTGCGTTGCAACGGGAGATTATTTTTTACATGCTCCTAGCTCAATAATCATGACTCAAGGCCCTCCACATCTCCCGGTCATCTATTTTAACACGGCGCCTCACCTATATTATCGCATATCTGAATTTTCGCCTTGCCTGATAGTGCTTGTGGTGGCCACCTAATCACAATGTGTTAAAATATTCGTCAATCCTATCTTGGTCATCGCACGACACACATGTCATTGATCCGCGCAAGTAAAAGGAATGTTTAAAACTTATAAAATTAATCCCATCCACCTGGACGTGAGGCCGGCACTTTTCCAGCTACAGTTGATCCATACACCCTCTCTTATACTTACACTCACTTTTTAAATTGCATGACTTTATGTTCCATGTGCATTCAGTACATGGTTATAATATATCAAAGAAATACCCAATGTTTTACCAACCAAATCCACAGTTGGAAAAATCTGAACCAAAATCCTTGTGAGTTTTTTTTTCCTGTAGTTTATATAGTTTTGCCTGAATATCCTTAGTTTTCTGGGAACTTCTATTAGGTTCATATTACATTTTACGCTGATTTGTATGCAAGACACATCCACGGCAAAAAAATGATAATTCCTTTGTGTGATTTACGGTATTTCATTTGCACATGGATGTGTGCAACCATATTTTTTTTCTCTCTACTTTGTCCACTATATGATTTATATTCATTGACAAGATTCTTTACAAAGATGTTGCATTTGGATTGGACCAATTTGTTTCTGTACATTTTTATTTTTAAAATGGAGGCTCTAATGTTATTTGAATATCCACTAATATCCCTATTATATTTGTTTAGCTATTATTTTTAGATTCATTCAGTTATGTGAATTTTTTTAACATGTTTTGGCCAGTCATTTTTTTCTCACATCGTAGTATCTGCACAATTTGCATTTGTTCATTTTTTAATCCATGTTTCAATCTAAAATTCTTAGATGGTATCAATCAATTTTTCCAATATAAAATTTCTTAGCTCTTTGATTAAAAAAAGCGTCTCTACTTTAAATTGAAGATGCTGGCCATATATGTGTCTTTTGTCCTCTATCGTGCTGGTCCTTGAACATGGCTGCTGGTGTGGCGAGCACATCGTGCATAACCGTGTGGGCTATCAGGCTGAGTGCCATCCGTCTATATGTGCCGGCCGTCCATGGCCTTCATGTGTCACTGATTTCTTTCATAATAGCCATATATTTGTCCATCTAGCCGCATGCACACCTCATTCATATATTTGCATGTCACCATCCAGCCTCTCGTTGCCTTATTTTTGTTGCTTATTTGTGACCAAATGGGATCCAATCTGTTTATTGACTCTCAAGACGATGTACTGATTTTAAAGCTTAGATGTATTTAAATTGGCAACCTAGGATTTAGGAAAGCGATGTGGTATTATTTAACAGAGAATCAGTCCAATTTCTATGCACAAAGTGGATGTAGCTCAATTGTACATAGGCCTTGTTGTTGGGCCAGAGGTTTGGAGTTCGATCCCAAACACCAGCACCTAACTTTTTGCGCCGGCTACCATAGCAGCTAGGCCGGCTGACTCGGCCGCACTTAATTAATGGGCTGAGGCCCACTCGGGCAACGTACGAGCGTATGAGAGAATCCAACAGCAATTGAAACTAACGGTGTGCACGCGTGACCCAAGAATTAGTACCACCTCGCGTATAATTCAATTAATCAGCATAGTATCAGATTCGGGACGAAACCGAGAATATCACCTTGCTTTAATAGTAGGTATAGATATAGATTCAGATTTTTAATAAATTTATTTGAGAAAGCTAGTTTCGGTGCTTGATTCGGCCAATCTGTTGGGAAATCTTATGTTACGCTTACTGCAGCACATAGGTTGGGGCTTCGCACAGGGATGTAACTCAAGCTCGGGAGATGGGGCAGCCCAATTATGATCATATTTTTCTTTTCTTCTTTTTCGTTCTTTTTTTCTTGTTGTTTTTCTGGACCACAAAGTCTGGGGAACGTTCCCTAGGAGCATTTTCCCCAGCGAACACCAAACTTGCCATGCCAAACCAACTAAAGTTGTTATGTCAACGTTGTAGGATTTATAATGATCGGAGGCGAAAATTATCATGTAGCGAAAAAAAAGCAGAACAAATTGACATGTTTCGCGCAAAAAATGCCGTTCATTCGATAGTGATCAAACAGCTTTATGGGCGTTCGCTTGGAGGCCTACAAATCTGACGTTCGCCGGTTATCCTTTTTCTGTATCTTTTTCATTTTATTTTCTTGTTTTATTTTTTTATTTTTATTTTTTCCCATTTTCCATAAATTGTTCAAAATGACACAAAATGTTCCTTCTTTCAAATTTGTTCACAAATTAAAATAATTGTTTGGTACTTTTTTTAAAGCAATATGTTATTCAAAATTGCTTATAATTTCAAAAAATGTTCTAGTTCTACTTGTTCATCATAAATGTTTGAGATTTTTGAAAAACTGTTTGTATTTTCCAAAATTCTTTATAAGTTTGAAAAATGTTCCCATTTCAAAATGTGCTCTCCAATTCAAAAAATGTCAGTGTGATATAAAAACCTTCTGGACTATAAAAAAGTTCGTGCTTATAAAAAAATAACTTGAAAAAAACCAGAATGGTTCGGCCCAGTCAGGCCCACCTATTTGCGTTGCGTTGCTACTTGCCACAATGAGCGGCATATAGACGATTTTCCAAGCATCCCAAAAAATGCAGTCAAACTCAGTAAAATAAAAAACAAGAAGTAGTAGGTAGGAGTGGGTGGTACTAGAATAGCGACTGGGTGAGGCCGCGCCGCGCGCAGGTGAGGTGTCCACATGCAGGTACAAACAAAACCAGTCGAGCGAAACATCAGCAGTGGGTCAGGCGCGTTCCAAATAGCAGCACTTTCAGGTGGACACGACTAGGCTACGAAGGCGACTAGGCTACAAACGTTTTCCTTAATCTCAACAGTGAGAAAGCGAAGCATCGTCCATATCCATGCATGTGTGATTATCGTCTCGTCACGCGCAACATGGTTGGCTATGATTATAATTGTCAACCAATCCTTACAACCATAGCGAATAATCGAAACGGGCAAGAGTACTCGTCCGTGACCCATTCGCCATCCTGCGCTCACAGGTCGATTTTGTACACCGGCCTCATTCCTTACTCAGCATTGTACACGGGGCATGGTTGATATGGCCTTTTTCACATGATGATGCTAATTATGCAAGTAAAACAGTTGTGTCCTGTAACATGTAATTGTGCCTAATAACAGTGCCAATGTCTATAAGCAAGGCACCTCTCCTCTGCCTCTATTCACAGAGACGAGGTACACAGGTTCCAGTGGAGTTGCACAATCTTCTTGTAGCTCTCCTCATGGCCGAGGTGGCGTGCGCCGTAGCTAGTGATGCCGATGGAGTGGGAAAGGACAAGTATGTAGCAGTCGGCCCGCTTCTGGTGAGTTTTGCAAACATTTTACACAACAGTACTCCCTCCGAATCAGAGGGCGTGGTTGATTTAATATTGCGCCTTTCGTCAAGTATGGCGGGTGGGTTCTTATGGCCATCATACTCGCCATCATAATTTTCTTATGGCCAATCAGTCCTCTAGTTTGCCCTTCATGCTTCCTTCGTTCCGAACGCAGCGAAGGTGAAAAATCTGCAGGAATTTCATTCCTTTGGTTTCCCCCCTAAAGTTCCTCAAATGGTGCATCCCAACATTTAATAAGGTTTCAATATTTCTTTGTAACTACCGATGGAGCTATGGCTTAGTTGGGGGGAGGACCGGAGGGGGCCATTGCCCCCACCCTGGGCATTAGCAAATACGAGCTTAGGGCATGTTCAAAGGAGACCCTCAAAGTTTAGGAATATGTCTGGATTGTGGTGTATGGCCACTTGTGTCAACTTTTGACATCCAATGCAAAGTGGTTTGGACGTCCTTTTCCCCGCAAATCAAAACTAAACTGGGGAGAGTCTGTTGGGTCTGTATCAAATGACAACTTATGTCTATGGTTAGTATCAGGGAGAGTCTGTTTCACTACATTTATGCCCTGTTTGTTTGGGCTTTTGCTTCTGCTTTTGCAGTTTTTGCACTTTCGCCAAAAAGCCATAATAGTTCCTAATATATGCTTTTGGAGCTTTTGTGGCTTTTAAATAAATTGTTCCTGCTTTCCAAATTTTTTCATAAATTCAAAAAATTGTTTGGTAACTATTAAAAAGCAGTGTCTTATTCAAAACTGTTTATAATTTCAAAAAATGTTCTAGTTGTATTTGTTCATCATAAATTTAGAGCTTCATGTCATAGGAACTTTGTGAAGAAACAAGGAAAACCATCTACTCTGAAGCTCAGCCAGAACACTGCACCTACAAAATGTTATTCCCACTTCATACATATGGTAAGTGCTTGTACTACCTTATTGCAAAAGCTATATATTGGATTACAAAGAACAAGTACTTGCAACCTAACGCGCAAGAGGGGTTGTCAATCCTTCCACGGTAAAAAGATAGATCAATTTGTATGAGATTGGATAAATAGATCTAGCAAGAACACAAAATAAAAGAAGTAAAAAAATGCAACTAGGTATTTTTAGGTTTTTGAAATAATAGATCTGAAAACAATATGATAAAAAATAGATCCCGGGTTCGTAGATTTCAATAGTGGCTTCTCACGAGAAAAAGCATACAGTGGGTAAACAAATTACTGTTGGGCAATTGATAGAAGAGTAAATAATTATGACAATATTCAAGACTATGATCATGTATATAGACATTACGTCCAAGATTAGTCGACCAACTCCTGCCTGCATCTACTACTATTACTCCACTCATCGACCGCTGTCCAACATGCATCTAGTGTATTAAGTTTGGGAAATTTTACGATGCATCATAATACACCAAATCACGTGTATTATATATGGGCGATCTAACGGATTAGAATAAATGGGCCTTTTTGAGCCCAAGGGTATTTTCGACCTAAATTTTTTTATACCTTTAATCAGCCCAATTAAGTCCAGCGGTATTCTCATCCGAAATTTTTCGATTAAATTAATTGCATTAATAAAACACTTCATTATAGAGGTCCAATCATTGTGCGTACTCTTTTGAAATTTGGTTCGATCGGTTCGTCCTCTCTCCTCCTCTCGAGCCCTAACCTCGGTGCCCTCGATCACCGCTGATCGCCTCCGGCGCCCTCGATCTCCGCCGATCGCCCCCGGCTCCCTCGATCGCCGCCGATTGCACTCACCATGTGACTCCTTCCTCCTGCTCCTACTCCCCCGCTCCCCCCTCCATCGGAAGTCACCCCACTCAGGTCGCGGCGCCAGATCTTCCGACGAGCCTCCCCACCTTCCCCGAGCGGACGCCACCTTCCCCGACCCGAGAGGCCACATCATCCTCAGCGACGTGTATCAACCTTTTCACACCGGATCTTCGCTGTAAGTGCCTAGCCATCTCAAGTCTTTGCTGGTCCCTTATGCTTATAGTACCAATAGGGGTCGGATTTGATTAGGGTTTAGGATATGTCATGTGAGGTTTAGGGTTTATGGTTTCAGAAAGTTGTGACGAGATTTCTATTGAAAGGGAGTGTAAGTTGGATTTAGCTAGGACATGTTGATGTAGTTAGTTAGGGTTTATGGTTTCAGAAAGTTGTGACAAGATTTTTTTTCAAAGGAAGTGTAAGTCGGATTTAGCTAGGACATATTAAAGCACTTAGTTAGGGTTGTGTGCCATGAGAAGTTATTTTGGATTTAGTTAGGAGATGCTTATGAATTGAGTTTCCAGATATTTTGGATTTAGTTAGGAGATAATTATTTTTGTATGGAGTTTGGAGATATTTTCGACTTAGTGACGAGATAATTTGGATTTAGTGTGATAATTTTGGATTCAGTTAGGACACAATTTTGAATGGAGTTTGCAGATAATTGATCTATCAGGGTGGATCTATCAGGGGACTTGAAAGATTCGTGCACTTTGGATTTAGTTAGGAGATCATCAGTTACAACAAGTACAATCAATTAAATATTTCTGGATTTAGTCAGGGAATATTTTATACTTACTTACAACTTTTGAAGGACTGAGTTTGGTACATGAATCTGATATGAAAAATTAAATCAATTATTTAAGCAGAGTATTGCATAATTATTATGTATGCTATCCATCCATAACATTGACTATTTGTTTTCGTTGGCAGCATAACGACATGGATGATAAAGGCAATGATGGCAAAAACTTGGGAAATACAGGCAAGGATGACAAGGACATGGGTGATAGACGAAACGGAGGCAAAGGAATGGATGGTATGCGCACGGATGATAACGATAATGAGGATGCAGGCAGGGATGGCATAGACCTGGATGATGTACACATGCAAGGTAAAGGAATTGATATTAAAGGCATGGCTGATTCAGATCTGAATGAGTGTATGGAATACATAGAGATTATGAAGAAGACTTTCAGGACTGGGGAATAAGCCTACATGTTCTACGTAGGCTATGCGAGAAAAAAAGGGTTTGGTGTTAGAAAGGATGATCTGAAGTATAGGGGTCCGGGTTCGAAACAAAATGCATACAGAAGGACATACAAGTGCTGCAAACAAGGATGGCGGGCCCTTAAGCACTTTAACAGAGCTGATAGAAAAAGAACACCGAGGGGTCTTTCTCGGTGTGTGTGACGCCCGGATATTTAGGCTATAGTAATTCCACGCTAATGATGCCACGTAACCTCGGTTACTGTTGTTAATCTCGCGATGGTTCAAAAACGATTCAAATTCAAATTTAAAATCAAGTCAAACAATTAAAGTTTTCAAAAGTCAAAACTAAAATGTTCTTAATGTGACAAATAAATCATGGATATTATTGGTGGGGAAACAACATCTTTATAAGATATTAAAATACACTAAAGTGATTAAAACAACATCAAAACAATTAGTTATACTCCTAATATATTTTACCAAATACTAAACTATCTTTATTCTGAGGTAAAACTTCTTAGAACAGTGGATTATTTTGACACACTATTTTTGGGGCTATTTTCATATTTTACTAAACCAAAAATAAAGTGCAACTAAAATAAAACAGTAAAGAAATAAAATAATAAAAATAGAAAACAAAACAATATGAAAAAGGGGAAAGTGAGGGAACCCCTCCCTGCTGGACCGTGGCCCAGCTGGCCACTAGGCCGCCTGGCCGGCCCAAGCGGCCACCCACTCCCCCATTAACCCCACGGTCCACCCGACCGAAACCCTAGCCGCACCCCACATTGCCCCCCACGATCCCCCCGATCCCTTTCCCCTTCCCCCGCGTGGATCTGGATCGGGGGCGCTCGCCCCCGAAAACGGTGCCCCGACCCCATCGCCTCGTCGCCTCGCGGACGCTGCCTGGAGCCCGCGCCGCTGCCGTGGGACCCCTCCCGGAGCTACATCACCGTCGCCTC
>NC_041383.1:692290637-692298378 GCF_002162155.2 Triticum dicoccoides | reverse complement strand
ACCTGGCCGCGCCCGCGCTCTGCCGGAGCGCGCTGGCACCCGCGCCCGCTAACTGGAGCGCTTGCCCCCGCGACCGTCCCCGGTCGCACCCTTTGCTGCTTCCGGCCGAGCACCCCCGGCGCCGCTCCACTGCAGGCGCCCGCCCGCCGCCCCACGTCTCCGTCCTGCCGGCCTCGACCATGGCCTCGCTGGAGCCTGGTTCGGCCACCGCGCCCCTGCCCTTCCCTGTGCGCGTTCGTGCACAGAAGGGAGGTGGCCTGAGCCACTTACAGGTGGGGCCCTCCCCCTTGTAAATCAGATAAAAAGAAAAGAGTAGAGAAAAACGAAAATGAAAATGAAATTAGTAAAAGTAATAATTAATTAATTAATTAAATAATTAGTGAATTAATTAAGTTCATTAATTTGGTTTAACTAACTTAACTAGAATTAGTTAACCTAATCAAGTAATTAAGCTAACTAACCTGTTTAGTTAATCTCAGTCAATGACAAATGGGACCCACCTGTCAGGTTGACCAGGTCAACGGTCAACGTGCTGACGCCATGCTGACGTCATGCTGACGTCAGCAAACACTATTCTGGATAATGTTAATTTAATTAATAGTTAAATAAATTCTAAAAATGATTAAAACTTTAGAAAATCATATAAAATAAACCGTAGCTCAGATGAAAATACTTTCTACATGAAAGTTGCTCAGAACGACGAGACGAACCCGGATACGCAGCCCGTTCGTCCGTCACGCACCCTTAACATATCAAACTCGCAACTTTCCCCCTCCGGCTCCTCTGCCCGAAAACACGGAACCCCGGGAATACTTCCCGGATGCTTCCCCCCTTCACCGGTATCACCTCATACCGCGTTAGAACATGTCTAGCTCTGCCTGTTATCCTGTTATGCACTTGCTTGCTATGTATTTACTGTTTCTCCCCCCTCTTCTCTTCGGTAGACCCCGTGACGATGCTGATGCCCCAGTTCGACTACGGAGTTGACGACCCCTCTCTCTTGCCAGAGCAACCAGGCAAGCCCCCCCCTTTGATCACCAGATATCGCCTATTCTCCTCTATACTGCTTGCATTAGAGTAGTGTAGCATGTTACTGCTTTCCGTTAATCCTATTCTGATGCATAGCCTGACATTGTTGCTACATCTGTTGATACCTTACCTGCAATCCTAAATACTTAATATAGGATGCTAGTTTATCATCATTGGCCCTACATTCTTGTCAGTCTGCCTTGCTATACTATTGGGCCGTGATCACTCGAGAGGTGATCACGGGTATACACTATACATACATACATACTATACAGATGGTGACTAAAGTCGGGTCAGCTCGATGAGTACCCGCAAGTGATTCTGATGGGGGGGCTGAAAGGACAGGTGGCTCCATCCCGGTAGAGGTGGGCCTGGGTTCCCGACGGCCCCCGACTGTTACTTTGTGGCGGAGCGACAGGGCAGGTTGAGACCACATAGGAGACAGGTGGGCCTGGCCCTGTTCGGCTTTCGCGGATACTTAACACGCTTAACGAGATCTTGGTATTTGATCTGAGTCTGGCCATTTGGTCTATACGCACTAACCATCTACGCGGGAGTAGTTATGGGTATCCCGGCGTCGTGGTATCAGCCGAAGCCTTCTAGACGTCAGCGACTGAGCGGCGCGCGCCGGAGTGGAACGTAAGCTTGCTCTTGTATTAAGGGGGCTAGTTCTGCTTTCGGCCGCCCACGCAACGTGCAGGTGTGCAATGGGCGATGGGCCCAGACCCCTGCGCCATAGGAGTTAGACCGGCATGCTGACCTCTCTGTTAGGCCTAGGTGGGGCTGCGACGTGTTGATCTTCCGAGGCCGGGCATGACCCAGGAAAGTGTGTCCGGCCAAATGGGATCAAGCGTGTTGGGTTATGTGGTGCACCCCTGCAGGGAAGTTAATCTATTCGAATAGCCGTGATCTTCGGTAACAGGACGACTTGGAGTTGTACCTCGACCTTATGACAACTAGAACTGGATACTTAATAAAACACACCCTTCCAAGTGCCAGATACAACCGGGTGATCACTCTCTAACAGGGCGACGAGGAGAGGATCGCCGGGTAGGATTATGCTATGCGATGCTACTGGAGATGCTACTTGGAGATGCTACTTGGAGGACTTCAATCTACTCTCTTCTACATGCTGCAAGACGGAGGCTGCCAGAAGCGTAGTCTTCGACAGGATTAGCTATCCCCTTCTTATTCTGGCATTCTGCAGTTCAGTCCACCGATATGGCCCTTTACACATATACCCATGCATATGTAGTGTAGTTCCTTGCTTGCGAGTACTTTGGATGAGTACTCACGGTTGCTTTTCTCCCTCTTTTCCCCTTTCCCTTCTACCTGGTTGTCGCAACCAGATGCTGGAGCCCTGGAGCCAGACACCACCATCGACGATGATTCCTACTACACTGGAGGTGCCTACTACTACGTGCAGGCCGCTGACGACGACCAAGAGTAGTTAGGAGGATCCCAGGCAGGAGGCCTGCGCCTCTTTCGATCTGTATCCCAGTTTGTGCTAGCCATCTTATGGCAACTTGTTTAGCTTATATCTGTACTCAGATATTGTTGCTTCCGCTGACTCGTCTATGATCGAGCACTTGTATTCGAGCCCTCGAGGCCCCTGGCTTGTATTATGATGCTTGTATGACTTATTTATGTTTTAGAGTTGTGTTGTGATATCTTCCCGTGAGTCCCTGATCTTGATCGTACACATTTGCGTGCATGATTAGTGTACGATTGAATCGGGGGCGTCACAAGTTGGTATCAGAGCCGACTGCCTGTAGGAATCCCCCTTTCCAACTCCTTGGTCGAAGTTGAGTCTAGTCGATGAAAATTGTTTTACTAACTTGGCTGTGCGGCCCATGGGCCCACGTCGCCAATTGGGTGGTATTAGGATCTTTTACTCCTCGTCTATACTCTGGGACTCTGATCTCTCTTCTATTCGGGTTTAATGAGTTTAACTAAATCTAACATTAGGATCTTGTGATCACTTTCACCCGGAGAGCCCCTTATTACCGATGATCGTCGGCTGCACTAGAAGATTTTGAAGATACTCTCTGATGTTCTCTCGAGACTCTGTGTCCGTCGCTTTTGCAATCCCCTACCACCGATACATCCCTATGGATAAATGCTTACACATGTCCTTCTTACTTTCAGTCCCAGCTGCTCTTGTTATTACAAGATGCATCGAATTATTCTTTGACTTTTAAGAATCTCTTGAGCCTTATGCCTTACAAATCTTTGCCGCATGAATACCCCTACGGATAATTCCTCGCACTTATCGAGTATTCGTTCATCCCCAGTTGTTCATGTGTTTCATAAAATTCTTCAAAATACTATTTGATCTTACGAAAATCCTCAACATGCTATTGCTCTTGAAATTCTTGCTTGCTTGCATTATGGTTAATCCCATAAGTCTAGTAATCTTATTGGCACCCTTTGTCACTATTATTTTGAGTACATTAATTTGATGTGAATGCTCGCAATCATCAAGCAATAGAACTCTTCCCTTCAGCCCGGACGTCATCGAACATGAGCTGGTTCAGGACCAAATTAATTGTCGTCGATTGTGCCTCTGGTCTATCCAACTTATCCATCCTTGATCAGAGTGTCAGCTTCTGTTCCCTTAATTTGGAAATCATAATTCCTTTGCATTTGAGCTCTGGATTAGTCAGTTGTCTCTATAATCCAATGCCCTTGCATTGTTACTTCCTCTGATTGTGTGCTGATGCTCACATCAGCTCTGTTATGGACCGACAGATCCTTTAATGGATTTTATCCGACATTGTCCTTCATATTCAATAACCTTGTGAGCCTTCCCTTGGATATATAATGCCTTTGGTCAATTGTATCATCTGCTTTTGAACAATGCTCTACTTTCGAGCTTGTATTATTTACTACGAAGTTTGTGGTATATGTTCCTAAGATGCCCTGATGGGTTGAACCTATGCCTTCCCTAATCTGTGTGAACCCGAAAGATTTCACGGGTCAAACCTATCTGGTATTGCACCAGGTAAAACTTTCAACAACTAATGACATTTTTGAAATACGAGAGGTGAATGAAGGTTATGCATTAAAGAAGTGGGAGTCGACCTTGAACTCTGCGTTCATGCCCATGGACCCGATGTGGAACTTATCATGGAAGCTTCTTGCCAAATATTTACTCATTCGAGTAATTCTTTCGGTGTTATTAAATTGGACCCCTTGTAGTTATGGTTTCGACCATATTGTTCTTCTTTGTTCCCATTTCTCGGGCAAGCTTAAACATTTGTCTTTTGCGGATCAATGCCCCAGTCCAACCTCTACTTTGATCTGTCATCGAGTATTACCCCCTGGTATCTCGAGATTATCATGGAACTACATAACTTCTTATGAGTCCTCCATCAAGTGCTACATTCTCACTGGTTCCAATTTTTCATGGGCCTGAGTTATTAAATACTCGAGAACACCGTTAAGTGAATCGAGTCTGTAATCCGATTCATTTAACTCTAAGTAATTTTCATTACTTATGAGTTTAATAATCCTTCAAGTCATTCCTAGCCTAATTGGCTACATCATTATCGTGCTAATTTTAATTGTGCGTCCCGGGCCCTTAATTCCGGAGCGCAACTTTTGATGATGAGCTAAGTTTATGCCGATTTGCTCGTCTTATCATTCCACTTTGAACGACAAGCTTGAATTCGAGTTTGTGTCGTACTCATGGTCCCAAGAACATTTCGCTCCATCATTCCTTTGACTTGATGTCATCGCTGACCGATTACATCTCCATGTAACCTCTTGACAAAATTTATCATGATCATCATCAACATTCTGATGCTCTTCCAAGATATCTATCGAATTCTTGATGAGAAATACCACCCTTGCTCTCGATGAATTGTGTTATCATCGACCACTTTATTGCCTTTCGTGCAACATAAACTTGTTCGTGTTCTATGTTATACCTTGAGTTCCTTACTAACCAATAATTGTTATTCTTTACCTTGGAACATTAACATCTCTTATATCCTCAATGTTGTGAGAAATTCACCACCCTTAAGAGTTCTTGGTGTAGTGATACTTCTCACCATCACCGTTCTTTCGTGGTCCTCGTGTTGGTTCTAACCGGGGTACCAACAAGTGAACGGTGCTGTTTGGATCCTGCACTTCTAGCAACCCTATTGCTTTGAAGTTAATGGTCGGCCGTTCATTCTTAGTCTATTGATTAATGAATCACCATTCCGACATTGGTGGTGCAACCCAACCCTTATTTCGGGCGCACCTTTCAACCAATGTTTAGTTGTGTATGTTCTCCTCGAGCATACTTCCTTATATCATTTGGTCTGACAAATGTTATCTCCTTGTTCACATAACTGTGGAAATCCACCTTTTTGGAAATCTTAAGGATTGTCGCTGACTCCATCAGCTATCCCCTCATCCTCTCCTTGGTTCAAATGGTGAACTCTTGTGTTGGAACTCGCTCCCATAGTTCATTTCCCGAGAATCTTGCAATGTCATTTCTCCAATTCATGTCGCACCTTTTCTTCTCGAACATCCTGAGTCTGAGGTATCATGACACCAATCGGATCTGATTCTCGGTCAGATATGATGGTTGGGACAACTTTCCCGGAGATATGATGTTGGTCCTTTGATGACCCAGTAATACGATGTCATGCCTAGCACCCCCCTGGCTGGAGGAACTATCATCATAATTTCTTTTGCAAGGATATACATTCTTCCTGGAGGAAATTGTAAGACTTATTTTATAAGTTGCTCCTGATGAATCATTTGTGTATCCAAAGTCTGGCTCTTGATTGAAACACCATATCATTGCTACCTCGAAGCATGACTATGATACCCCGCCCTTCAACAAGAACATTGGAGGCGCGATGCTAAATGTTTCTTTCTTAATTATCCTAACACCGTTGTATGGGGTAACGCCATGATAATTCTCTCCCATTACCTAAATGGTTTTCTATGTTATATCCTGTCATGGATATCATGCTCCGCTTGTCCTTCGAAAGGATATACCCCAGAAATATGTGTTTAAACACATTTTCCTTTCCATTGTTTTGTTTAAACCTTTATTGCAATCTGACTTAACTTAGCAGTGATAATTCCCTGTTTAGGTAAGCACCTTGTTGTACCACGCGGTCAGTAAGACCCTGTTACTATTGTTGATGACATTCCGGTAACCCCCGATGGACGAGAACTTTGACTATTGGTCCGCCTCGTTCAACGAGCGGGAAAATGGTTCTCTTCGTCCCTCGCCCTTGGTACCGACGTTGTTGCTGACATAACTGGCAGTCTATTCTCCGACATGCCTTGCTATCATGATCGTGCAAGATGTCACCGTTCCTTCTACTTTTAACCCACATGATGGGCCCATAACCCACAGTTCCACAGGATCAAAACCTAACTCTCTTATACACCCCCTGTTGCCAAAGTTATCCCTTATGCTTGGCTTCGTATGTAATTCACGAGCTAATTTCCCTGCCATATTTCATTCCGGTATCGGATGCAACATTTTTCTTCATTGCTCTGAATCCCTTTCACACTCCGCTTTAGGCAACAAACAATTGCCTGACCGCTCGAAACTTCCCATGATACCTCTTTACATTGCTCTCGATATTTTCTTAAGTTTCAATTCAAGAGCTACTTTCCGCCACTTCCCAGATGTTATCGACCAGATAATCAACCTTGTAGAGGTCGATTCTCCCGGAATACCCACCCCTTTATTCTTTCGTAAGTACGATGGAATTCCCGAAGAAAGAATGCTGACTTCATCACGATGACTTGAAGCAGAGAAATGAAGACATCAACGAAAGGGATCAACCTCTTCGAAAGGGCAGCCAAGACCGAGAACACTCGTTAAATTTTCGCTACCAGCACTTTTCCCACCTTACTCCACCGCTTAAATCTCGGGACGATATTTCTTGTAGTGGAGGAGAATTGTGACGCCCGGATATTTAGGCTACAGTAATTCCACGCTAATGATGCCACGTAACCTCAGTTACTGTTGTTAATCTCGCGATGGTTCAAAAACGATTCAAATTCAAATTTAAAATCAAGTCAAACAATTAAAGTTTTCAAAAGTCAAAACTAAAGTGTTCTTAATGTGACAAATAAATCATGTATATTATTGGTGAGGAAACAACATCTTTATAAGATATTAAAATACACTAAAGTGACTAAAACAACATCAAAACAATTAGTTATACTCCTAATATATTGTACCAAATACTAAACTATCTTTATTCTGAGGTAAAACTTCTTAGAACAGTGGATTATTTTGACACACTATTTTTGGGGCTATTTTCATATTTTACTAAACCAAAAATAAAGTGCAACTAAAATAAAACAGTAAAGAAATAAAATAATAAAAACAGAAAACAAAACAATACGAAAAAAGGGGAAAGTGAGGGAACCCCTCCGTGCTGGACCGTGGCCCAGCTAGCCACTAGGCCGCCTGGCCGGCCCAACCTGCCACCCACTCCCCCATTAACCCCACGGTCCACCCGACCGAAACCCTAGCCGCACCCCACATTCCCCCCCCACGATCCCCCCCGATCCCTTTCCCCTTCCCCCGCGTGGATCTGGATCGGGGGCGCTCGCCCCCGAAAATGGTGCCCCGACCCCATCGCCTTGTCGCCTCGCGGACGCTGCCTGGAGCCCGCGCCGCTGCCGTGGGACCCCTCCCGGAGCTACATCGCCGTCGCCTCGTCGTCCTCGCCGGATCTCCCTC
>NC_041383.1:692258034-692290311 GCF_002162155.2 Triticum dicoccoides | reverse complement strand
GACGCCTCCGCCCGCGCCTGCCCCGTCCGGCCTCAAGATGCACCGCCTCCACCTGGCCGCGCCCGCGCTCTGCCAGAGCGCGCTGGCACCCGCGCCCGCTAACTGGAGCGCTTGCCCCCGCGACCGCCCCCGGTCGCACCCTCTGCTGCTTCCGGCCGAGCACCCCCGGCGCCGCTCCACTGCAGGCGCCCGCCCGCCGCCCCACGTGTCCGTCCTGCCGACCTCGACCATGGCCTCGCCGGAGCCTGGTTCGGCCACCGCGCCCCTGCCCTTCCTTGTGCGCGTTCGTGCATAGAAGGGAGGTGGCCTGAGCCACTTACAGGTGGGGCCCTCCCCCTTGTAAATCAGATAAAAAGAAAAGAGTAGAGAAAAACGAAAATGAAAATGAAATTAGTAAAAGTAATAATTAATTAATTAATTAAATAATTAGTGAATTAATTAAGTTCATTAATTTGGTTTAACTAAATTAATTAGAATTAGTTAACCTAATCAAGTAATTAAGCTAACTAACCTGTTTAGTTAATCTCAGTCAATGACAAATGGGACCCACCTGTCAGGTTGACCAGGTCAATGGTCAACGTGCTGACGCCATGCTGACGTCATGCTGACGTCAGCAAACACTATTCTGGATAATGTTAATTTAATTAATAGTTAAATAAATTCTAAAAATGATTAAAACTTTAGAAAATCATATAAAATAAACCGTAGCTCAGATGAAAATACTTTCTACATGAAAGTTGCTCAGAACGACGAGACGAACCTGGATACGCATCCCGTTCGTCTGCCACGCACCCCTAACATATCAAACTCGCAACTTTCCCCCTCCGGCTCCTCTGCCCGAAAACACGGAACCCCGGGAATACTTCCCGGATGCTTCCCCCCTTCACCGGTATCACCTCATACCGCGTTAGAACACGTCTAGCTCTGCCTGTTATCCTGTTATGCACTTGCTTGCTATGTATTTACTGTTTCTCCCCCCTCTTCTCTTCGGTAGACCCCGTGACGATGCTGATGCCCCAGTTCGACTACGGAGTTGACGACCCCTCTCTCTTGCCAGAGCAACCAGGCAAGCCCCCCCCCCTTTGATCACCAGATATCGCCTATTCTCCTCTATACTGCTTGCATTAGAGTAGTGTAGCATGTTACTGCTTTCCGTTAATCCTATTCTGATGCATAGCCTGACATTGTTGCTACATCTGTTGATACCTTACCTGCAATCCTAAATACTTAGTATAGGATGATAGTTTATCATCATTGGCCCTACATTCTTGTTAGTCTGCCTTGCTATACTGGTATATACTATACATACATACATACTATACAGATGGTGACTAAAGTTGGGTCAGCTCGATGAGTACCCGCAAGTGATTCTGATGGGGGGGCTGAAAGGACAGGTGGCTCCATCCCGGTAGAGGTGGGCCTGGGTTCCCGACGGCCCTCGACTGTTACTTTGTGGCGGAGCGACAGGGCAGGTTGAGACCACCTAGGAGACAGGTGGGCCTGGCCCTGTTTGGCGTTCGCGGATACTTAACACGCTTAACGAGATCTTGGTATTTGATCTGAGTCTGGCCATTTGGTCTATACGCACTAACCATCTACGCGGGAGTAGTTATGGGTATCCCGGCGTCGTGGTATCAGCCGAAGCCTTCTAGACGTCAGCGACTGAGCGGCGCGCGCCGGATTGGAACGTAAGCCTGCTCTTGTATTAAGGGGGCTAGTTCTGCTTTCGGCCGCCCACGCAACGTGCAGGTGTGCAATGGGCGATGGGCCCAGACCCCTGCGCCATAGGAGTTAGACCGGCGTGCCGACCTCTCTGTTAGGCCTAGGTGGGGCTGCGACATGTTGATCTTCCGAGGCCGGGCATGACCCAGGAAAGTGTGTCCGGCCAAATGGGATCAAACGTGTTGGGTTATGTGGTGCACCCCTGCAGGGAAGTTAATCTATTCGAATAGCCGTGATCTTCGGTAATAGGACGACTTGGAGTTGTACCTCGACCTTATGACAACTAGAACTGGATACTTAATAAAACACACCCTTCCAAGTGCCAGATACAACCCGATGATCGCTCTCTAACAGGGCGACGAGGAGAGGATCGCCGGGTAGGATTATGCTATGCGATGCTACTGGAGATGCTACTTGGAGATGCTACTTGGAGGACTTCAATCTACTCTCTTCTACATGCTGCAAGACGGAGGCTGCCAGAAGCGTAGTCTTCGACAGGATTAGCTACCCCCCTCTTATTTTGGCATTCTGCAGTTCAGTCCATCGATATGGCCCTTTACACATATACCCATGCATATGTAGTGTAGTTCCTTGATTGCGAGTACTTTGGATGAGTACTCACGGTTGCTTTCTCCCTCTTTTCCCCTTTCCCTTCTACCTGGTTGTCGCAACCAGATGCTGGAGCCCTGGAGCCAGACGCCACCGTCGACGATGATTCCTACTACACTGGAGGTGCCTACTACTACGTGCAGGCCGCTGACGATGACCAAGAGTAGTTAGGAGGATCCCAGGCAGGAGGCCTGCGCCTCTTTCGATCTGTATCCCAGTTTGTGCTAGCCATCTTATGGCAACTTGTTTAACTTATATCTGTACTCAGATATTGTTGCTTCCGCTGACTCGTCTATGATCGAGCACTTGTATTCGAGCCCTCGAGGCCCCTGGCTTGTATTATGATGCTTGTATGACTTATTTATGTTTTAGAGTTGTGTTGTGATATCTTCCCGTGAGTCCCTGATCTTGATCGTACACATTTGCGTGCATGATTAGTGTACGATTGAATCGGGGGCGTCATAGTGTGGGTGTCCCACTATTTTTCAGGTTGAGCTACAAGATAGTAGTGGCCTCTGGTTCGTCAAGAATTTTGTGGACAAGCATAACCATCTGTTTGTCTCTGCTGACCTGACTCCCTACTTATCGGTTCATCGTAGAATTATTGACGCACAAAAAGTCGATGTCATCGAGTATGTTGTTGGTGGACTTCGAACACATCAGATTATGAATGTAATGGAGAAGAATGCCAAAGGTCCTGACAAGCCTGGATTTATAGATCGAGACCTATACAACCATGTTTCAATCTAGAAGAAGCGCAAGATAGAAGGTAGTGACGCTAGATATTTGCTTACCTATATGATTGCACAGAAAAAGCAGACCTGGAATTCTATTTCAAATACACAAAAGACAAAGAAGGCCATTTGAGGAACATATTCTGGGCTGATTCACAATCCCAGATTGACTATGTTGCCTTTGGTGGTGTCGTGGTGTTCGACAGTACATACCGGTCTAACAAGTACAGGCTTCCGTTTGTTCCATTTGTTGGTCTGAACCATCACCGCAACACAATTTTTTTGGGGTCGGTCTAGTGTCAGACGAGAGAGTTGCATCATGCCAGTAGCTTCTTCATGTATTTTTGGAGGCAATGTCCCAGAGGGCACCCATTTCAGCAATCACCGATGGGGATGGTTCAATGGCTAAAGCAATAGCTATTGTCTGGACTGGAACAGATCATCGTTTGTGCACGTAGCATATCGAGGAGAATATGGTGATGCACCTCCGCAATAAAAAGCTTGAGGAATTTAGGGAATTCATTTACTGTCGTTGGGATGTTGATGAGTTTGAGAAAAGATGGGAGGCTTATAAGGTTCGGTTCAAAATAAAACCAACGGGAAAGAGGTCGTCATGGGTTAACAGGATGTACGAGCTGTGACACAAATGGGCTGCTGCGTACACAAAGGGTAGATATTTCCTAGGCATGATGAGTAATCAGAGGAGTGAGTCTCTGAACTCAAGGCTTCATGTGCACCTGAACAGGAAGATGCAGCTTGTTGATTTGTTGCAGCATGTTGAGCACTGTGTATCCATAATGCATAAGAATGAAGCAGCATTAGGCGCAGTAGCAACACATACGATACCCTTCACTAAGTTGAATGCACACCCTCTGGAGATTGCTGCCTCTTACATTTATACAACTGCGATGTTTCCAAAGGTAAAGTGTCAGATTGTCGAAGGGACAAATTGGCAGGTCATGGACCGGGTAGCATGTGATGGTTTGGTCATTTTTGGAGTTTTGCGCAAAGGCCCATATGATAAAGTCCCATATGGCAGGGATGCTACAGAATTGCAAGGTAAGGAAGGTAAGGATGCTGAGGACTTGCATGCAAAAAAATTGGATGCTGAGGATCCCAATGACTTGCAAGGTAAGGATGCTGAGGACTTGCATGCAAAATACTTGGATGCTGAGGATCCCAATGACTTGGAAGGTAAGGATGTTGAGGACTTTCATGCAAAAAACTTGGATGCTGAGGATCCCAATGACTTGGAAGGCAAGGATGGTGTGGACTTGCATGCCAAAAACCTGGATGCTAAAGATCCCAATGACTTGGAAGGTAAGGACAGTGAGGAGTTGGATGCAAAAAGGTTGGATACACACGGCAAGGATGCTAAGCCTGTGGATTTTATATATCACGTGACTTGTCTGTTTACAGGAGCAAGACTGGATGATGTAGCTTGTAAATGTAAAAAGTTGGAAAGTCAGGATTACCCATGCGCACATATATTCTGCGTTCTGGATCATCTTGGTGTACGCACATTTCCAAAAAAATGTCAAGAAAAGATGGACAATGCATGCCAAGCCAACGTTCCCTTCTTCGAGGACTGCGAATACTCATGTATGGTCTAATCACATGAATAAGTATCATCAACTACGCAACATGGCTAGTGACGCTTTATTCACAGCCGCAACTAGCGATTCACAGTCAGAACAGGTGATGGAGCTCCTCCGGAGTATATTGGTTGATGGAGAAAAAACTGATTTTGATGAAGGCCATAAATCGTTTGTTCCTTTGCCGGCATACTTCTCTGCTGCTCGCGAATGCTGCACTGATGACGTGGAAAATCCAATCAAAATAGTTCCAAAAGGGAGACCAACTACCGAAGAATCAAACAAGAGGATTAAATCCAGGCGCGAGCGGATGAGAGGGAAAAAAAGCAACGAAGTTAGTGCACATGTTTATCTCATTGTTCATTTCCATACATGCTTACAATGTTAATATGTTCTCTCTTTTTCTTCAATTTACTCAGGAACAAATTAGGGAAATCAAAGGTCACAAGGAGGAATAAGCGAAAAGAGAAAGACTCAGAGACAGAAGAAGACACAGATTCAGATACAGAAGAAGAGGAAGATTCAAAAAAAGCAACGAAGTTAGTGCACATGTTAATCTCATTGTTCATTTCCATACATGCTTACAGTGTTAACATGTTCTCCCGGAGAGTGTTCACATGTTTTTCTTCAATTTACGCAGGAAAAAATCAGGGAAATCAAATAGCACAAGGAGGAAGAAGCAAAAAGAAGAGACAGAGTCAGATACAGAAGAAGAGACAGAGGCAGATACAGAAGAAGAGACAGAGGCAGATACAGAAGAATAGGAAGATTCAGATGCAGAAGAAGAGGGAGATTCAGATGCAGAAGAAGAGGGAGATTCATATGCGGAAGAAGAGGAAGATTCAGATGCATAAGATGGTGGGCTGAGGAGGGATAGGAAGAGACCATTGGAGGTTGCAGAAGAGGATTACGCAAAACCAAACAAGTGGGCATCAGCACAATTGTGCGTACTTAAACATGTTTTCGAATGCTGGATGCAGATTTATCTATTTCACTTTTTGCAGGAAACGCAAGGGCGCTCCAAATGTCAATGCTGGGAGGAAGAAAAAGAACGATGACAAGGGTGCGCGAGGAAAACCAGTGAAGTTAGTGTCTATACTTACATGTTCGCTCTAGAAGTCGGGTATTTGCTAGTACCGTGTTGACGTTTGTTAACTTTTCCAGGAAAGACTCTAGGAAGGGCGGTAAAGAACAGGCCAAAGGGGTGATGAATACAAAAAGGCCTGCTAGGAATGTACCACGGGCTGAGCGAATAAGAGCTATCAAGTTAGCTTCTGTAGCTATGATGACAAAATCAGTGAAGTTAGTGTCTTTCTGTTATAGTGTACTGTACATGCTCAAATCTTCTTTGCTATCCTATTAACAAACATTGTTTAATGCAGGAAAGATATAGTGAAGTAGAGACAGGATGTTTAGATGCACAGGGTCAAGCAGAGAAAACAAAAGGATTTCTGGGGTCGAAAAATTGAGAACAAACTAAAGTAGACAGTTTTCCATGCTGTGATCCACCTTGTTTCTGATGTATTAGACCTATTTGATGGACTGCCACTATTTTTCTGAATTCCTCGTCTTGGTACACCCTCATTTTATTATGGACGGGACGACATGGTAGGCTAGTTATGATTTATCAACATCGATGAAACAATGCATTTTTAGTGAAGTTGGTTTTCTGTATTTTTTCATTTTTTACATAATATATTGTTGAAATTTGTTCAAGTGTAGTTAAATTTCATACTTGAAATATAAAATAGAAAATGAATATATATATATATATATATATATATATATATATATATATATATATAAGAAAATAGAACGTTAATAGAAACCTCGTTTTCAAATAACCTTGAAAATCGTTTATTTTCAAATAGAAAATAAGCATACTGATATTTTAAAAATAGCATGCTCATTTGAAATAGCATGTTCAATTGAAAATAAAATAGAATGAATATGCGGATTTAAAAATAGCATGCTGCTTTGAATATACTGTTTTTAAAATACCATGCTATTTTAAAAATAGCATGCTGATTTTAAAAATATGATTTAAAAAATAGCACTACTTTTAAAATTATAATGCTATTTTCAATATGCTACTTTCAAAATAACATGCTAATTTCAAAAATATCATGCTAATTTTAAAAATAGCATGCTACTTTTAAAAATATAATGCTTTTTTCAATATGCTACTTTTAAAATAGCATGCTATTTTCAAAAATATCATGCTTATTTTAAAAATAGCATGCTTATTTTAAAAATAGCATGCTCTTTTCAATATGCTACTTTTAAAATAGCATGCTGATTTCAAAAATAGCATGCTGATTTTAAAAAATCATGTTATTTTGAATTTGATATTTTAAAAATAGCTTGCTGATTTCAAAATAACAGCCTAATTCTTATAACGATGTTTTTAAAAATATAAGGCCGTTTTTAAAATAGCATGCTGATTTCAAAAATTACATGCTTTTTGAAATATGCTGTTTTGAAAGCAACATGCTGATTTTGAAAATAGCATTTTTTGAAATTACGCTTTTTAAAAGATAGCATGTTTTTTAGTATATTGTTTTTCAAATAAAAAAACATGCTGGTTTGCTTTGTTTTTGAATATAGCATGCCATGCCATTTCGAAAGTAACAGAAACATCATTTTTTGCATTGCATTTTGACCCGCAAGTTTTTGTTTTGCATTACATTTTTTTGTGCGACACACATGCAAACCACATTTTCAAAATAACTCGTACTAACCAACACAAAAACCTCGTTCAAAAATGAAAGTAGTGTCCAATCCATTTGAAACCCGGTTAGATTTGATTCTAAAAAATACTAGCATCACTGTGGCAAAAAAAGGAAATATAATTGCAGTCCATAAAGGTAATTATATCAACGAGGGTACTAGGGTGCTTTATATATATAGACTTGCATATCAAGTACATTACGCCACATAGGGTACCTCCAAGTTACTGCCAAGTTCCACTTACTGGACGATCTTCATACCCAGTCGGACCCAAAAGTTATACCACCAAAGTACCAGTTACTACCAAGTACCAATTACTACTAAGTTGCACTTACTGGACCCAAAAGCTGATACTACCAACTTGCAGTTACTGGCTACTACATACAGATTATAAAACTAGCATCAAACTAATGCCATGGGTCAACGAATCCTCCTGCCACTAACCATGTTCACCCTAAGCCCACCTCCACTCCTTTCCATGAACCTGAAGATAGCCATTTGATCTTCTTTCATTCTGGCTCCCTCAACGACTTCTCTCCAGTTCTTCGTCATGATCGCACGCCCGTCCTTCTTGCCTATCTTGAACAAGACCTTTTTATTACCTTCAAAATGTTCATTGGTGACACGCACAACCATGGGCTTTCGCAGATAATCTTTGAGGTAGGCATGACTGTAATCCTTTGAGAAGATCTGATTGCACATGGAAATAAATAATGTTACATAAAAAATTAAGTATGATTTGCACACAAAAAAGTAATTTGATCTGCACAACCACGCCCATCATCCTCTCTGTCTCTACATGATGGCATTTTCACTAGTGAAGTATGATTTGCAAAAATAAAAGTCCAAGTGTTTACCATCTTGCTCTTCCCTCTGATGACTGCCGAGCGAGTGACGGTGCTGACATAGTATGGTATGGGAGGTTGGCACTGCTTTACTATGGATTTGAGACAGTCCCACCGATCCTCATTTAGCGATACATGGTTGCCGTAGAAGATGCGATCCTCGAAAGTTCCTTTTCTCACAATGTATCCCGGACCTATATCAAAAAAATTAAGATGACAGAGTAGTAAATAATTTCATACGTAAGATCTAGAACATCAGCACTGGGTTAATGATCAATGCCTACTACAATGATCAAGAAATGAAGGACATAGATAACCTAATCACATCCACCCAGCAATATCTCGTAGAAACATGGGCAAATTGAATATCGATTTTTTTTAACTAACAACTAAACACTCCTCTATGTAAGCTCTAGTTCAATTAATGTTAATTTGGAAGGTCATCTAGAACCCAAATAGAGTAATGTGTGGTAATCAAGTGTCACTCAGACATCAACTTTTTGATATTTCACGGTTCATTTAATATCTGACCAACCATATAGAACTTTACCCCATAGTGCAAAGATAGGATCATGGTCCACATCTCCATCTCCATCAGAACTATCATCAGTGTCATAGTCGCTAGAGGTGTCGTCATCAGTGCTATAGCCGTCACTCCCACGTGAATTGCCATCTGAAGCATCATCTGAGGTGGTCCGGTGATCACTCTCTTCACTGCTGATGAGGATGGTTTCCCTTCCCATTCAAACTTGTTGCATGCATTGCAATGAACAAATGTTAGTTATTGATATATGAAATCAGTCTTCCATTAGGACTTGTTAGCACCATATACAATGTGAATAATCTTTTCGCATACTTCTCGCTAAGTACGTAGTTCATGTATAAACATCTACACGAAAAAGCTAGTCGACAACTATTCGCACGACTAGTCAAGACTAGTGGTTAGACTCATAATCATTGGGCAGACATAACCAATAAGGATATTTCAAGGTTACAATTTTGTGAGCTGGACAAGAAAACTTGGTAACCAACCAATTAGTAGCCATGTACAAATGAACCATGATTGACTGCTCTCATCGAGCAATACGTAAAACTATAACTATTCTGCCTTTGATCACTGTAAATTTCCTGATGGGCTGTTGTGTGGTACCATCAGGTAATAAATATAAAGTCTTTAAATTGTCCCAACAAAACAAATAATGCATTTGCTGCTGTACATACCATTTTTAGAGGTAGCTGTGGAGGTTAATTTTCCAATTTCCAATGAGAATAAGGACATGATAGAATCTCTCAAGCAAGATGACAGCATAGTGAAGGCTATGAGAACAAGAAAGGTATGTTGATAGTCACCCTTTTGTATACTTGCTATTTATTTACTCATTACTACCCATACCAACAAGTAAAATCATGATTATGAAGTATAATGGCAGAAAATCCAACAGTGAGGAATTTGTTGCAATGTGAACTACTAGCTCACAGCAAATTTTCATTGACCCCAACAAGCCCATAACATATCTTGGAGATAGGCTGACATAATTCAAGTAAGCAGTAACAACAATCAGCAAAAATATGCACCAACCAAAAATATTACATGTGCAAATATCATCAAAAACATGCACCAATCAAGAGCAGTCTATACTTGACAAATCCTTCAAAATATGCACTAATCATCATACTACCATCGAGTAATACATGAAACTATAACTGATCCTCATTGCATCATTACAAATTTCCTCATGGACTACTTCTGTGCTCGCCTTTTTATGTTTTAATAACTAAGCATCAGCAAATACATATACATAGTCTTCAAACTATCCCAACAAACCAAAAAATGTGTATGCTCCTGTGAATATACTTTTTCTATATCTAGCAGTAGGGGGTCATTTTCTAGGGGGAAAAACTACTTGATAGAATTTGTCAAGCAAGATGATAGCATAGTGAAGGCTATGTCGACGAGCAAGGTATGCTGGCCAACACCAACCTTTTTCTCTTACTTGCACGAAAGTGTTTACCCATTACTACCCATAGGAACAAGTAAAACCATGATTATGCAGTACATTATTAGATTATCTTGCTGTAAAATTACTTGTTGCAATATGACCTACTAGTTGACAGTAAATCTGCGAATACCCGAAATATGCACACAAGCAAGTGTGAGATTTTAACTTGGGCGGTGCTGTCAGATCGACATTCAAAGGGCAGGGAAGATCAATCTTACCTATGAAGTGGTACCAGATGGGGCTGGAGTGGACTTGTTTGAAGCTGGCACCACCGGAGTTTCGGGCGGCGCGACCAGGATTAGGGATGAAAAGTTGCGGTTGTCAGACCTTGCTGTCGACGAAGTAGTGGAGAATCGTGGCTAGAGCAGGGGGGAGTGGGTGGCCACGCGGATCCGGCGGATTTGACAACGACGGGGGCGGCCAAGGTGACGGCTTGCCAAACCCTAGTCGTCGCCCTCTGCGTCGCCTCTCTGTCTCTGCAAAGAACGAAGTGGAATGAAGTGGGGTGGGATTGGGATGGGGGTGGGGTTGGGGTTGGGGCCATCGCCCACTTTTCTCTCTGCCTCCCACTTGTGCAGGCCCACAAAAGGAACAAAGTGTTGGGCCGAATCAGATGTAGATTTGGCAGCTTTACCAATTCTGGCCAAACAGAAAAGATCAACATGACCATATGTGTTCTTTTGAAGAAACCCTAAAAATACACTGCTGTTCATATTGCATGTGGATGAGTCTTTCATTACACCAATTGATCTTGAATAATTTTAAGCACTCCACAGTATATATATATATGAAAATAATGGTTAACCAATAAAATGGTAAACTATTAGATGCAAGGTTACAAATATTTGAAAAAATCAATAATTGAATTGTATGCATTTTTATGATTAAATTTAATAAATGTAACATTTCTGCAAAAACTATGATAATTAAAATATTCATTGGTATTTAAAAAACCCGCAAATGACTACTTATGCCAACCAGAACTTCTTCAGGGTTTCGTTTATTCATCTATTCTTTGGCATGCTGGTTCTCATAACGCCTTCTTCGGACCTTCTCTTTGTCCGACAAATTCTTGAGATATTGGGCTAGCGCCTTGTATTTCTCCCTCACACCATGCTTCATTTGGTATCCTTTGGCAACTCCTTCGGCGTGCTCAAGAATACTAACGAAAGCCGGGTCCAGATATTTGCCACAGAACGCGCAACGATACGCCATACGCTTAAGCACGTCGCACTGTCCATTCTGCAATTCTTCAAGGGTTTTCTGAGTGTGTGCATCCATCTCTCCTTGGAAAATGTCCGCATAATCATGAGAATAAGGCTGCAAGTTTGAATTATGTATGATATAAGCTGCACCATTGTTTACAGTACCTAATATTCCCTAAGTTTCATACTGTAGTGCCTATAAATTATTTTTAAAGTAAATATTTATTAACTTTGAAAATTTAAGGAGAAAAAAGCAATATCAAATCCATATGAAAGCATAAATCATATGATGTACTTTTAAAAAATTTGTCAATAAACATGCACAACCTTTATGATTTCTGACTTTTGGCATAAAACCAAAACGCACTAAATTGTGGAGTGGATGAACCATTAATTTCTCATAGATTGATTGCATAAATAATGATCATTACGTACTGATGATCAACATTATATTTAGAGCTAGATTCCATTATGCCAATTCAACAATGTATTTATGGTTTAATGATTAACCTCTAACCTTAAACTTGAAGACAAATCTAGGGTTAAAAAATTAAAATTACCGTAACGGAATTCTAGTCCATGCCGTGCATGTGCTGCTGCTTGTGATCGACGACGGAGTACTACACCTCGTTGAAACGATGCTTCTATGGGTCGGACACCGAGTAGTCCAAAGCTTTCTCGTGGGGATCCTGATCTATGAGATACGACGACGTCGGTGGTTAGCCCCGCAAGTCCATGATCTGTCACGACACCGTCCATGACAGGCCCCTCACATCCATGGCCACGATCTGTCACGACGGCCAATCGACCTCCACAACTGGATTTCATATCCGGCGGCAGGGAGGCAGGCGTGTGAGTGGCGGCGATGATTTTAGAGCGTAACCTAGGGGGAGAGATGCGGGGAGTAACTGGTAGTTACCTACTATAGCGGAAGTACGTATGAGAAAAATTGATTGGTCGGCGTTGGGCACCTTCAATGCAGCGGCGCTTATTTAGGCGCTTAATTAGGATCCTAGAAAAAAATCATAAGCGTAGGCGCTTGGGGCAGGATCTAGGAACTGGATTTTGTACATCTACGTGATGCAATCCAAAGATCGTGTCCGGGGTGGATGGGTTGGGGATTTAAAATTGTGTACATAAACCCTAATGCTCAAGACTTGTGAAAACATCAGATCAAATTGTCATCAAGTGATCTAGTATTACTTGGATCGAGACTTTGTGATCATCATGTAGCCACGCCACAAACACGATGGTTCTAGTATTACTTGGATCAACACCTTAGGCAGCAAACTAGTGCATTTCCTTTTTGAGTCACCATCTTCCTTCTTGAAAACCACATGTACACACTCATCATGTATACCATAACACATTAGAATCTGTTAACGAGCGCTCACAAGCTTAACTAGCTTCAAACGAACCTAGCCAATCAGGGTTTTATGCTACTTAATCTAAATGAGCCGATGATTAATGAGGACGAGTTTAAACAAGCAGAGATGCCAAACCACACACCAATTACCATAGTTCTACCTTAGTTCAACGCTTCCATATATACAAAAGCAAGCACCACTTAGTAGTACTGGTGCACATAGTTCGACCATCTTCCATATATACAAAAGCAAGCACCACTTAGTAGTACTGGTGCACATACTTCGACCATAAACGTTCACCAACAAAGTATAGCATAGGGTAGTACTTAGCATAGTTAAAACCAAAAGATCATCAGTTCTAGCTGCAAGGGTGCGCACTTCCCTAAAGCCTCAAAGAAGCCTCATCAAGTAGTCGGCATACACGGCATGCTTCACCCTGAAAGCATAGCCATTCTTGGTGCTGCCTTGGGATGTTCCGACTGCATGGTTGATGGTACTCGACAGGTCGCCTTTCATCACCTTGTTGTAGTAAGGGCATCCGTAGCCGTTTTCGAATCTAGGCCTCACAGCTTTCTCGAGCTCACCACTGTCCAGCTGCCTCACCTTCTGCCTCCTGAAGATCCTCTGGGTTTCTGGGTCGCTATCAACGTCGTCACTTAGGACCTACATGCATTACAAAATGTTGCGTAAGTATATTTAATATGATAATTCAGCAGGCACATAGTCTATGAAACATAATGTAATTGATGACAACGTAAAATATCTTCAAATGGCATTGAAAAAAAATAAATGCATAACTTATTAGTTGCTACATAAGCAACTAAATGGGATAGTACCATATAGTAAAAAAATGAAGGATCAACCATACATGTCGAAGAGAGCACTAGCATTGCCACATTTTGCCACACATTTTTCCCAAGCTTGCATAAGGTTAGTTCATCAAAATGAGAGCCACAAGTTGGCAAGCCTAAGGGAACCTTGCCACACTTTTTGTGTGTATGCCATATGGGACCCAAGTGTGGCTTGCCTAAGGTGTGGTTGGAACCAAACACTCACTTAAGTTGGTCAAACTTGCCTAACCTTAGGTATGGCAATCTTTGGCAAAGTTAGTCATAAACCAAACAACCCTTTAGTGCAAAAAAATTCACTTGTTACGTAAAAATGCATGAACTGATGATGTAACATGGCAGAGTAGCATACGGATGCACTAATGCAAAAAAAGACTTAAATCTTACATGCATGAGTAGATAAAATATCTCGTGAGCTGTATCTATTTAGGGCTATAATTTTGCGGGCTTATGATGATGGATATTGAAAGTCCCCATGTTATCGTCGTGGAAGTTTCCCCTGTTGATCAATACTCCACCCATCAATGTTCCTGAACCATTCAATGTTCTAGGTAAAGTAGTTAATTATTATGAATTCTGACAATAAGTGATCCCAAATGTTATACTTACAAAAAAGGGTTTTTATCATTTATGCCACCAGTTGTGTCCCACAACTAAGTATCACCACTAGGAATTTCTACTGCTAACAAAAGCCATCGATTCGTTAGACACATGCTCAAAAATGCCACTACACATCATTATTGTGATATCAAATCTATCTTGACATGCTATAATGGTATCAATACCTATGAACCAATATGCCAGCTCTCCCTCTATCTCACTACAATAAAGTGTGGGTCCACTTGATCCCAACAGCGTTCTTATTTTCCTGTAAAATTATTCGCTTAGTTACTCCTCACAAGTGGGGCCACACTTATCATTATGAGATAGAGAGAACTAAAATGTGGGCCTGGGCTTTTTTTTGTCACATTGGATGGTCAACAAGTTTTACATGAAAATAACAATGTCTAATGGCATTATTGAGAAAACATCTAACGGAATGATGGCATTTTTATACATCTAATGGCATTTTTGAGTAAGCATCTCACGAACCGATGGCATTTTTGAGCGGTTGTAACTTCTAAGGGAAAAACTAAGTAGTGGGATACAACTGGTGGCATAAATGATAAAAACCCTACAAAAGAACTAATTAAAACAACTCAAGTAAAACATTGATGATATCCAATTTCTTTCTAAAATAGCCATTGCTTAGAGATAATCAATGTTTAAAATCATTGCCACAACCACTTATGGAACATGTAAACCAAAGATCGATCAAGTGCAACCAAACATGTACTCAACATTTTAATACCTTATTTGCCTTTTACCGACTAGGGAAAACCTAGGATATTACAAAATAAATAATTAAATAAATAAAGGGGATAGATGACTAACCTCTTCTTCGTTCTCGTCAGTGACAACCACAGGTGGGGGTAGGGGAGGCAACAACTGCGGCAGACAAACACCCGACTGAGGATGAGGAGCCACCACCTGCTCCGGCAGAGAAGCCAGAGGAGCTACCTGTTCCGGATTATTAGCAGAAAAATTTATATAGGTCAAAAACTGACATATACATACCTCAATAAATGTAATCTAGCTACACAGCTGCAGATCCAGGATTTCATACTTGGGTGTTTAAAAATTTATATTATAAACTAAAAGCACACCAATATTTTTCAAATGGAGGGAGTAATATGTAAAATTTTCATGTGAAAAGATTCTTTGTCCATCGTAATGACAGTACTGACACGAATGACAGAAAATGAAGATAATTTACTTCATGACCATAGAATATGACATTTTCATAAACAAGGCATGGTGTTGTTATCCTTAAGTTGCAGAAAATATTTTCACAATCACCTACGTAGGCAATTCAAATCCAAGTCAAGCTACGTATTTGTATTAGCATAGTCACCAAACCTAGGTGGATTTATTAGCAGAATAATTTATCTAGATCAAAATATTGCCTATACAGGGTGCAACACATGTAACCTAGCTAGTTACCTAACACATCTACAGAATATTGATATGGAGTCCATCGATCAAAGACAAAAAGAAACCCTGGCCTTCCCAAAAAATAGACAAAAGGACTGACCAGAGGAAACTTAGGATTTTACAAAAAATTAAAGGAGATAGATGACTAACGTCTTCTTTTTTGACATCGCCGACGACCACAGGCTCGGGCACAGGAGGCGTCACCCGCGGCAGAGGAGACACCTGCTCCGTCTGAGGAGCCAGAGCAGCTACCTGGTCCCACATAAATAGCAGAATATTTTATATAGATCAAAAATTGTCATATACATGCCTAAACTAATGCAACCTAGCAACACAGCGTCGGATCCAGGATTTCAAAGTTGGGTGTTCAAAAATTTATATTGCAAACAAAAACCACAACAATATTTTTCAAACGGCTGAGATCAAGTTGGCTTTTGAGTCCAGAAGGCATTCTTCTGCCTCTTCTTCTGTTACTCAAGAAATTAAAGAGTTAGGAGTAATATCTGAAATGTTCATGTGAAAATATTATTTTTTCCATAATACTGATAGTATAGACATGAATGACAGAAAATGAAGATTATTTAGTATGGCATTTTTGTAAACAAGGCATGGTGTTGTTATCCTTTACTTGTAGAAAATATTATGCTGAAAATAAGCAACCAAATAATATATTTCAAGTAGGGATGATAACAAGTCTAAAGTATTACAGCCTATGGTAATTGGACTCCAGGAATCAAGCAATTGGTGTTGAGCAAATTGAACGACAAAAAATGTGTCTGCTGGATTAAGCGTGAGAGGCTAGTTTTATATAAATTGACATGAAGTTTAGTGCACAAACTACACCACTTTTAGTCCATTTAGCAATAAAAGAACCATATATAAGAAATTTCGGGTAAAAAAATTTGGGTGGTTGGTAGATCTATCTTAAAATTTGGCATCAACACATTTTGGATGCACGAGGGCCATGGATCGGAGTGGTTGGTAGATCTTAAAAACAAGATAACCTATACAATTATTTGCCTTGTACTGACTAGGGAAAACCTAGGATATTACAAAATTAATAAATAAATAAAGAAATAAAGGGGATAGATGACTAACCTCTTCTTCGTTCTTGTCGGTGATGACCACAGGTAGGGGCAGGGGAGGCAACAACCGCGGCATACGAACACCCGGCTGAGGCTGAGGAGCCACAACCTGCTCTGGAAGAGAAGCCAGAGGAGCTACCTGTTCCAGATTATTAGCAGAATAATTTATATAGGTCAAAAACTGACATATACATGCCTCAATAAATGTAATCTAGCTACACAACTGCGGATCCAGGATTTCATACTTGGGTGTTCAAAAATTTATATTGCAAACTAAAACCACAACAATATTTTTCAAATGGAGGGAGTAATATCTAAAATTTTCATGTGAAAAGATTCTTTGTCCATCGTAATGACAGTACTGACATGAATGATAGAAAATGAAGATTATTTAGTTCATGACCATAGAATGTGAAATTTTCATAAACGTGGCATGGTGTTGTTATCCTTAAGTTGTAGAAAATATTTTCACAATCACCTACGTAGGTAATTCAATTCCATGGTCAAGCTACATATTTGTATTAACGTATTTGTATTAGCACAATCACCAAACCTAGGTGGATTTATTAGCAGAATAATTTATCTAGATCAAAATATTTCCTATATAGGGCTCTACACATGTAACCTAGCTAGTTACCTAACACATCTACAGAATATTGATATGGAGTCCATCGATCAAATATAAAAAGAAACCCTGGCCTTCCCCAAAAATAGACAAAAGGACTGATGAGAGCACACCTAGGATTTAAAAACAATAAAGGAGATAAATGACTAACGTCTTCTTTGTTGACATCGCGGACGACCACAGGCTCGGGCACAGGAGGCGTCACCCGCGGCAGAGGAGACACCTGCTCCATCTGAGGAGCCAGAGCAGCTACCTGGTCCCACATAAATAGCAGAATATTTTATATAGATCAAAAAATGTCATATACATGCCTAAACTAATGCAACCAGACAACACAGCTTCGAACCCAGGATTTCAAAGTTGGGTGTTCAAAAAATTTATATTGCAAACCAAAACCACAACAATATTTTTCAAACGACTGAGATCAAGTTGGCTTTTGAGTCCAGAAGGCATTCTTCTGCCTCTACTTCTGTTACTCAAGAAATAAAAGAGTTAGGAGTAATATCTAAAATGTTCATGTGAAAATATTATTTTTCCATCATACTGACAGTACACACATGAATGACAGAAAATGAAGATTATTTACTATGACATTTTCGTAAACAAGGCATGGTGTTGTTATCCTTTACTTGTAGAAAATATTATGCTGAAAATAAGCAACCAAATAATATATTTCATGTAGGGATGATAACAAGTCTAAAATATTACAGCCTATGGTAATTGGACTCCAGGAATCAAGCAATTGGTGTTGAGCAAATTGAACGACAAAAAATGTGTCTGCTGGATTAAGCGTGAAAGGCTAGTTTTATACAAATTGACATGAAGTTTAGTGCACAAACTACACCACTTTTAGTCAGTTTAGCAATAAAAGAACCATATATAAGAAATTTCGGGCAAAAAAATTTGGGCGGTTGGTAGATCTATCTTAAAATTTGGCATCAACACATTTTGGATGCACGAGAGCCATGGACCGGAGTGGTTGGTAGATCTTAAAAACAAGATAACCTATACTATGAGGAGCCGACCCCCACACCCATGCGCCCATGTGGATCCTCCCTTGAAACCTACCGGATCTAACGAATCTAGGTACGGATTCATAGATGGAAGAAAAGCAAAAACCCTAGCCATGCCCAAAAATAGATAAGGGACTGAACAAGGAAACCTAGGATATTCGCTAAAATAGGACTGACCTCTTCTTCGTCATCATCGCCGTCAACATTGACCACGGGCTGCGGCAGAGGAGGCAGATGGCGTGGCAGAGGAGGCAAATGGTGTGGCAGAGGAGTCACCTGCTCCGGCGGAGGAGCCACCTGCTCCGACATAGGTGACACCCGCACCGAAGCCTGGATGTGGTCGACAACATCAAGGCCGCCCTGCTACCGGCTGGACCCCTCGCAAGCGGGGAGGGGTTTATCCATGTGCAGCTTCGCATGATGCTTGGATGCTTCATGCGCATGGCGTCGGCCCTCCCTCCCATGGTCCGCTTGGGCATCTCGACAGTGGAGGTGCAGCGGCAGGAAGGCAGCAGCGGCGGGATGGGCAGGCGAGTGGTGAGGCGTGGGAGGAGAAAACCCTCTTTCTGGATTTGTGGATGGAGAAGAGGACGGGAAGAGGGGGGCGGCGATGAGATAAATGCTATGGGGAAGCGGAGCGTGCTATGGGGAAGCGGAGCCGCCGATTTGGTCAGGGTAGTCAAAAGGAGTTGTTGCCACGTTCACACCTCCCCGTGCGTTGTTCACACCACCATGTCTTGGCACATCAAAACACAACTTCTCACTTCTCACTAAAATGAATAGCCCGATCATGCACAGCCATTATTTAGGAGTAATGCAACTTCCCTTCAAAAAATTGTGTAATGCAACTGCTCCCTCATTACACAGAACAAAATCATACAGTGGGACATCTGAATTTGTAGGCTTGTTTCATCTGCACGTGTCATGTTTTATATTTGTACTAAAATATGTTGTAAAACTTTACAAACAATGGAATGGCAAATGGATGTGACAAAACTTCGTTAGCAACCGCGCGGATTCGTCTGCCATATATCCGATGTCTGGTACCGAGGAGGGGAATGTTGATCCACGCGATGCCATGTGTTTCGTCTCGACCCAAATCATGCACCCCGAGCCAACTGGGCCAAAACATGTGCCGCTAGCCTTCTTGATCCAAACAACGAGCTAGTGTCCACCATGCGCAGAGATGCTCATGTGGACATGTTTGCTAGCACTAGTGAATGACGTCGGATCTCGGTGTGCAATATGTGTAGCCGCGTGTCTCTTTGGCGTGCCTGCCATACCGAAGGGACTCGTCAAAGGTCCAACGAACCGCGGTGGGGTCAATGCTGGATGTATGGTGTGGGTCAACCTGGCTAACGGTGCATGGTTGGAGTTTAGGTGGCTAGGTTTGCATGGCTGGGGGCTAGATGGCTAATGAGTGTGCATGCGTCATCTGTACATTGTCAGGTTGAATGGTGGTTGTCTACGTGGCCATGCGTGCATGCATGGTGTGGGTCCAGTTTGCGTGCGGCGCACGGGATGTGCCTTGGTGGGTAGGCCCCACAACTTGCAGCACAGAGCTCTGAAGCAGATGAAGGGGCAGCCCCCGGTCTTCGTCCACAAGCAGGACTTGTTCCCTCTCGATGGCTAGCTCCAGGATGCGTTTTGGTCTCGTTTACACACAACCTATGTGAAGGCTTATGCGTGCCGCTCTCGATGTTCGACCACACCCACACTGCGAAAGGTCCCAAGAAATTTGGATCCCTCATGAATTTGCATGGATTATAGCGGCGACAGACGAGACCCGGCATTTTTTCCCTTAGCAATGGCTCTGAGGCGGCCCAACCAATTGGTCGCACATGGCACATATATGGACTAGAGCTTAGCATGGAACTGTCACCCCCAATCCCTGCTGTGATTTCATGTGGCCGCGGTATAGATCCCGAATTTCCAAGGATACTGCCCTAGAAATGCGGCAAATGTCCCGAATATGGCAAGCGCGGGCTCCGAGAAAGGCCGGGACCTTGCATGCGCTTTTGGATTGTTCTCCGTTGACCCGAGAGAGAGCATCAACGAAAATGGAGGAACGGGCCCGCATTCATTGCGCAAACCAGACACGTTACCTCATGGTAGCTAGATCCAAACCATGCACCCCCGCCGTCTAGACCCACGTGGTGCACCACTTAGACACTAGACCCACATCACTTACGCCGTCCCCCAGGCCAACCATTCCCCATGTAGACTCATATGCCGCACCCCGCAAAATAGCTTAGCACAAGACTTCCACCCTGATTTCCACAACATGCACCACTACACGTAAGTGTCCAAAAAATGGACTATCGCATTATCAACATTTTTTTGCCAAAACAAGTAAGTTGTTTTTGAATTGCTTGAAAATAGCAAGGTTTCTGTTAAATTATAATTTCATTAATTACACATTATAACGTGCATTTTTTTGTTCCTCAAAAAGGGGTGCATTCCTTTTTTGTAAACCCACAAAATTACTTCCTTTCGCTCGAAAAAACGAATCCTTCTTCACCCTCTCACGATCACGTTCACGTTCACAGTGGCCTCGGCCTATAATCTAGGAGTGGTCGATCCAATCTCCCCACGGGGGAAAACTTCCACGCACTATCTATCTTGGTTGGTTGCAACCATCTGGCCATCACGGTTTTTTATGGGAAAATCACATTCTTTTGTTTTTCCTCCCAAAGATATGCGGCAAAAAAACATGGAACAAAAATTGTAGAAGGCATGGTGGGATATGTGCACATGTTGTCTTTTTGTACTACAAGTGCACTTGTTGGCAAGTTGCATGTGCACGTGTCATGTTTCATTTTTTGTTGAAAATTATGGTGTACACCTTTACATAGATGCTTGAATTATTGTTTTCGTATGTTAATAATTCCTAAATATTGAAATTCAGCATGCACATAACACATGGCTTCCAAGCTTCGTCAGCGACCGCTTGGATTCGTCTAGTATATGCCCGTTGTCTGGTATTGGGCGGGGGAATGTGAATCCATGCGATGCCATGCGTTTCATCTGGACGCATGTCATGCACCCCCAGCCCATCGGGCCGACATCATGTGCCTCTAGGCTTCTCGATCCTAACCATGCGCTAGTGTCCACCATGGGTAGAGATGCTCAGGTGCACAGGTTTGCTAGAACTAGTGAATGACGTCGTATCTCGGTGTGCAATATGTGTAGTCGCGTGTTGCTTTGACATACCTGGCATGCCGAGGGAAGGGACTCGTGTCGGAGGTCCAACGAACCGAGGTGGGGTCAATAATGGATGGATGGTGTGGGTGAACCTGCAAACGGTGCACGGTTTGAGTGAAGCTGGCTAGGTGTGCATGACTGGGGGCTAGATGGCTAATGAGTGCGCATGTGTCTTGTGTACATTGTCAAGGTTGACCGGTGAGTGTCTACTTGGCCACACGTGCATGGATGGTGTGGGTCCAGTTGGCGTGCGGTGCACGGCACGAGCCTTGGGTGCTATGGTCCACATCTTGCAGCACAGAGTTCTGAAGCAGATGAAGGGGCAGGCCCCGCACATCGTTCGTAGGCCAGACTTGTTTCCTCTCAATGGACAATGGCTCCGAGGCGGCCCTTCTCTTTGATGGCACATGGTCCATATATATGGACCAAAGAGCTTAGCATCTGATTGTTACCCCATTCCCTGCTATGATTTCATGTGGCCGCGGTATAGATCATGAATTCCCGATGATACTACCCTAGAAATGCGGCAACTGTCCCGAATATGGCACGCGGGACCCAAGAAAGGTCAGGACCTAGCATGCGCGTTTGGATCGTTCTCTGTTAACCTGAGAGAAAGCACCGATGAAAACGGAGGAACGGGCCCACACTCAGTGCGCAAACCGGATGCGTTACCTCAAGGTAGCTAGATCCAAACCATGCACCCCCGCCATCTAGACTCACGTGGTGCACCACTTATGCAGTAGACCCACACCACTTACACCGGCCCCCAAGCCAACCATTCCCCATGTAGACTCATATGCCGCACCCCGCAAAATAGCTTAGCACAAGACTTCCACCCTGATTTCCACAACATGCACCACTACACGTAAGTGTCCAAAAAATGGACTTTCGCATTATCAACATTTTTTTGCCAAAACAAGTAAGTTGTTTTTAAATTGCTTGAAAATAGCAAGGTTTCTGTTAAATTATAATTTCATTAATTACACATTATAACGTGCATTTTTTGTCCCTCAAAAAGGGGTTCATTCCTTTTTTGTAAAACCACAAAATTACTTCCTTTCCCTCGAAAAAATGAATCCTTCTTCACCCTCTCACGATCACGTTCACGGTGGCCTCGCCCTATAATCTAGGAGTGGTCGATCCAATCTCCCCACGGGGGACAACTTCCACGCACTATCTATATTGGTTGGTTGCAACCATCTCGCCATCATGTTTTTTTATGGAAAAATCACATTCTTTTGTTTTTTCCTTCCAAAGATATGTGGCGAAAATACATGGAACAAAAATTGTAGAAGGCATGGTGGGATATGTGCACATGTTGTCTTTTTGTACTACAAGTGCACTTGTTGGCAAGTTGCATGTGCACGTGTCATGTTTCATTTTTTATTGAAAATTATGGTGTACACCTTTACATAGATGCTTGAATTATTGTTTTCGTATGTTAATAATTCCTAAATATTGAAATTCAGCATGCACATAACACATGGCTTCCAAGCTTCGTCAGCGACCGCTTGGATTCGTCTAGTATATGCCCGTTGTCTGGTATTGGGCGGGGGAATGTGGATCCATGCGATGCCATGCGTTTCATCTGGACCCATGTCATGCACCCCCAGCCCATCGGGCCGACATCATGTGCCTCTAGGCTTCTCGATCCTAACCATGCGCTAGTGTCCACCATGGGTAGAGATGCTCAGGTGCACAGGTTTGCTAGAACTAGTGAATGACGTCGTATCTCGGTGTGCAATATGTGTAGTCGCGTGTTGCTTTGACATACCTGGCATGCCGAGGGAAGGGACTCGTGTCGGAGGTCCAACGAACCGAGGTGGGGTCAATAATGGATGGATGGTGTGGGTGAACCTGGCAAACGGTGCACGGTTTGAGTGAAGCTGGCTAGGTGTGCATGACTGGGGGCTAGATGGCTAATGAGTGCGCATGCGTCTTGTGTACATTGTCAAGGTTGACCGGTGAGTGTCTACTTGGCCACACGTGCATGGATGGTGTGGGTCCAGTTGGCGTGCGGTGCACGGCACGAGCCTTGGGTGCTATGGTCCACATCTTGCAGCACAGAGTTCTGAAGCAGATGAAGGGGCAGGCCCCGCACATCGTTCATAGGCCAGACTCGTTTCCTCTCAATGGACAATGGCTCCGAGGCGGCCCTTCTCTTTGATGGCACATGGTCCATATATATGGACCAAAGAGCTTAGCATCTGATTGTTACCCCATTCCCTGCTATGATTTCATGTGGCCGCGGTATAGATCGTGAATTCCCGATGATACTACCCTAGAAATGCGGCAACTGTCCCGAATATGGCACGCGGGACCCAAGAAAGGTCAGGACCTAGCATGCGCGTTTGGATCGTTCTCTGTTGACCCGAGAGAAAGCACCGATGAAAACGGAGGAATGGGCCCGCACTCAGTGCGCAAACCGGAGGCGTTACCTCAAGATAGCTAGATCCAAACCATGCACCCCCGCCATCTAGACTCACGTGGCGCACCACTTATGCAGTAGACCCACACCACTTACACCGGCCCCCAAGCCAACCATTCCCCATGTAGACTCATATGCCGCACCCCGCAAAATAGCTTAGCACAAGACTTCCACCCCGATTTCCACAACATGCACCACTACACGTAAGTGTCCAAAAAATGGACTATCGCATTATCAACATTTTTTTGCCAAAACAAGTAAGTTGTTTTTAAATTGCTTGAAAATAGCAAGGTTTCTGTTAAATTATAATTTCATTAATTACACATTATAACGTGCATTTTTTGTCCCTCAAAAAGGGGTTCATTCCTTTTTTGTAAAACCACAAAATTACTTCCTTTCCCTCGAAAAAATGAATCCTTCTTCACCCTCTCACGATCACGTTCACGGTGGCCTCGCCCTATAATCTAGGAGTGGTCGATCCAATCTCCCCATGGGGGACAACTTCCACGCACTATCTATATTGGTTGGTTGCAACCATCTCGCCATCATGGTTTTTTATGGAAAAATCACATTCTTTTGTTTTTCCTTCCAAAGATATGTGGTGAAAATATATGGAACAAAAATTGTAGAAGGCATGGTGGGATATGTGCACATGTTGTCTTTTTGTACTACAAGTGCACTTGTTGGCAAGTTGCATGTGCACGTGTCATGTTTCATTTTTTATTGAAAATTATGGTGTACACCTTTACATAGATGCTTGAATTATTGTTTTCGTATGTTAATAATTCCTAAATATTGAAATTCAGCATGCACATAACACATGGCTTCCAAGCTTCGTCAGCGACCGCTTGGATTCGTCTAGTATATGCCCGTTGTCTGGTATTGGGCGGGGGAATGTGGATCCATGCGATGCCATGCGTTTCATCTGGACCCATGTCATGCACCCCCAGCCCATCGGGCCGACATCATGTGCCTCTAGGCTTCTCGATCCTAACCATGCGCTAGTGTCCACCATGGGTAGAGATGCTCAGGTGCACAGGTTTGCTAGAACTAGTGAATGACGTCGTATCTCGGTGTGCAATGTGTGTAGTCGCGTGTTGGTTTGACATACCTGGCATGCCGAGGGAAGGGACTCGTGTCGGAGGTCCAACGAACCGAGGTGGGGTCAATAATGGATGGATGGTGTGGGTGAATCTGGCAAACGGTGCACGGTTTGAGTGAAGCTGGCTAGGTGTGCATGACTGGGGGCTAGATGGCTAATGAGTGCGCATGCGTCTTGTGTACATTGTCAAGGTTGACCGGTGAGTGTCTACTTGGCCACACGTGCATGGATGGTGTGGGTCCAGTTGGCGTGCGGTGCACGGCACGAGCCTTGGGTGCTATGGTCCACATCTTGCAGCACAGAGTTCTGAAGCAGATGAAGGGGCAGGCCCCACACATCGTTCGTAGGCCAGACTCGTTTCCTCTCAATGGACAATGGCTCCGAGGCGGCCCTTCTCTTTGATGGCACATGGTCCATATATATGGACCAAAGAGCTTAGCATCTGATTGTTACCCCATTCCCTGCTATGATTTCATGTGGCCGCGGTATAGATCGTGAATTCCCGATGATACTACCCTAGAAATGCGGCAACTGTCCCGAATATGGCACGCGGGACCCAAGAAAGGTCAGGACCTAGCATGCGCGTTTGGATCGTTCTCTGTTGACCCGAGAGAAAGCACCGATGAAAACGGAGGAATGGGCCCGCACTCAGTGCGCAAACCGAATGCGTTACCTCAAGATAGCTAGATCCAAACCATGCACCCCGGCCATCTAGACTCACGTGGCGCACCACTTACGCAGTAGACCCACACCACTTACACCGGCCCCCAAGCCAACCATTCCCCATGTAGACTCATATGCCGCACCCCGCAAAATAGCTTAGCACAAGACTTTCACCCCGATTTCCACAACATGCACCACTACACGTAAGTGTCCAAAAAATGGACTATCGCATTATCAACATTTTTTTGCCAAAACAAGTAAGTTGTTTTTAAATTGCTTGAAAATAGCAAGGTTTCTGTTAAATTATAATTTCATTAATTACACATTATAACGTGCATTTTTTTGTCCCTCAAAAAGGGGTTCATTCCTTTTTTGTAAAACCACAAAATTACTTCCTTTCCCTCGAAAAAATGAATCCTTCTTCACCCTCTCACGATCACGTTCACGGTGGCCTCGCCCTATAATCTAGGAGTGGTCGATCCAATCTCCCCACGGGGGACAACTTCCACGCACTATTTATATTGGTTGGTTGCAACCATCTCGCCATCATGGTTTTTTATGGAAAAATCACATTCTTTTGTTTTTCCTTCCAAAGATATGTAGCGAAAATACATGGAACAAAAATTGTAGAAGGCATGGTGGGATATGTGCACATGTTGTCTTTTTGTACTACAAGTGCACTTGTTGGCAAGTTGCATGTGCACGTGTCATGTTTCATTTTTTATTGAAAATTATGGTGTACACCTTTACATAGAAGCTTGAATTATTGTTTTCGTATGTTAACAATTCTTAAATATTGAAATTGAGCATGCACATAACACATGGCTTCCAAGCTTCATCAGCGACCGCTTGGATTCGTCTGGTATATGCCCGTTGTCTGGTATTGGGCGGGGGAATGTGGATCCATGCGATGCCATGCGTTTCATCTGGACCCATGTCATGCACCCCCAGCCATTCGGGCCGACATCATGTGCCGCTAGGCTTCTCGATCCTAACCATGCGCTAGTGTCCACCATGGGTAGAGATGCTCAGGTGTACAGGCTTGCTGGCACTAGTGAATGACGTCGTATCTCGATGTGCAATGTGTGTAGTCGCGTGTTGCTTTGACATACCTGGCATGCCGAGGGAAGGGACTCGTGTCGGAGGTCCAACGAACCGAGGTGGGGTCAATAATGGATGGATGGTGTGGGTGAACCTGGCAAACAGTGCACGGTTTGAGTGAAGCTGGCTAGGTGTGCATGGCTGGGGGCTAGATGGCTAATGAGTGTGCATGTGTCTTGTGTACATTGTCAAGGTTGACCGGTGAGTGTCTACTTGGCCAAGCGTGCATGCATGGTGTGGGTCCAGTTGGCGTGCGGCACACGGGACGAGCCTTAGTTGCTAGGGTCCACATCTTGCGGCACAGAGTTCTGAAGCAGATGAAGGGGCAGGCCCCGCACACCGTTCATAGGCCAGACTCGTTTCCTCTCAATGGACAATGTCTCCGAGGCGGCCCTTCTCTTTGGTGGCACATGGCCCATATATATGGACCAAAGAGCTTAGCATCTGATTGTTACCCCATTCCCTGCTATGATTTCATGTGGCCGCGGTATAGATCATGAATTCCCGATGATACTACCCTAGAAATGCGGCAACTGTCCCGAATATGGCACGAGGGACCCAAGAAAGGCCGGGACCTAGCATGCGCGTTTGGATGTTCTCCGTTGACCCGAGAGAAAGCACCGATGAAAATGGAGGAACGGGCCCGCACTCAGTGCGCAAACCAGATGCGTTACCTCAAGGTAGCTAGATCCAAACCATGCACCCCCGCCGTTTAGACTCATGTGGCGCACCACTTACACAGTAGACCCACACCACTTTAACCGGCCCCCAAGCCAACCATTCCCCCCGGGTAGACTCATATGTCGCACACCACAAAATAGCAAGATTTCTGTTAAATAATAATTTCCTTAATTACAATAAGGTCCATTTTGTAACCACACAAAATTCCTACCTTCCCTCAAAAAAAAAAGAATTCTTCTCTCACGATCACGATGGCCTCACCCTATAATCTAGGAGTCGATCCAATCTCCCAACGGGGGCCAAGTTGCACGTAGTAGATATTTTTGGTTGGTTGCAAATTTCTCTCCAAAACGGTTTATTATGAGAAAATCACCATATATGTTTTTACTTCCAAAGACATGTGGCGACAAAAGCATGGAAAAAAATCGTAGGAGGCACGGTTGGATACGTGCACATGCTGCCTTTTTCTACTACAGCTGGACTTGTTGGCAAATTGCATGTGCACGTGTCATGTTTAAATTTATCTTGAAAATTATGTTGTACACATTTACATAGGCAATCGAATTGTTGTTTTCATATGTTAATAATCCCTAAATATTGACCACATGACACATGTGGTAAGCAATCCAAACAATTCGGGAAAAAATCCCTAACTATTGAATTTAAGCATGCACCTAGAAATTATCAGTCATAGAACCAACATCTCTTTCGTAGAGATTAAGGTACTTCCACATTAAATCTAATACATGGATGAGAGGGGCGGCGCGTGATTGTTTTGTTCCTATGACTTTTTTTAAGACAATTTTTCCTATGACTAAAATGCCAGAGATTAAAACGGTTCCAAAAAAGCTCAACCACTGTAAACTTTGTATAATAAATATAGATAATTCGGGCCAACCAAAGCCCACAACATGAATTAATAGTACGCTTACAACTTAAATAACACCAAGACAACTATAGATAGATAGATTTTTTAGCTCAAAAAGATAGATAGATAGATAGATAGATAGATGACCACCGCTTCTCCACCAGGCTCCTCCTTGCTCCTCCTCCAGGCGCCCTTCACTGCTCCTGTGCGGTGTTGTTGATGGGGTACGACAGAGTGTGCATGCGCTCGTCGGTGGGGAAGACGTTGTCGTAGTCCATGAAGATGTTATGGGTGGTGATTGCTATGAACTCGCAGCCACACCAGAACACGCGGCCGACGAGGTAGAATGCGTCGAAGGGGTTGGAGAAGTGGGCAAGGATAGAAACCACAACCCCGTTGTGGATGACCTCCTCGACTCGGTACATCCTTGGAGATCCCCGAGGGAGGTGCCCGTAGCCGGCCCCAAGGAAGAAGTCGGTGAACCCCCTTGCGCCCCTCCACCTTGACATCGCCCACACACGAAGGGTGCTCTCGACGTACACCTCGGCGGGGTAGAGCATCTCCGGCACGGTGGGAGGGAAGCGGAAGGTTGGCCCGGTGTACTGCATGGCTCCGGCGGGCTGGTTCTTGGGTCTGCTTGTGGTGAAGAAGAAGAAGGGCAGGCGCAAAGTGCAGGTGGGAGAGTATGGGAGATGGATGAAGGGTGTGAGAGGAAGATGAACAAGATAGGTGGCTTAAATAGCCATCGTGGCAGTAATGGGGTCAAATGTGAACAAATTTTCCACCCACCGCGGCATCGGGAGTGTACACGCATGGGAAACCGTAGTGTGAATCAAAACACGAAGTTTAAGTGCTTCCCTCTGTGCCCTCGGTCAGGTCAACTGGGGACGGCTCTGCGGCGCGTGCTCCTTCGCGTATGTGCACGCATGCAACATAGGCTAAAGCAGACACATGCATGCAACCGCATGCAACATAGGCTCGCTCGGGCGCATGCAACAGAGGCGGACATCGCTCGGTCCAACGGGTGGGCTTCTTTACAAAGCCCAACGACTCGCATGCATGGCAGCCCACCCTCGAGCGCAGAAAAAAAAGCAGGCGCAGAAAAAAACATAAGTATTATATGATTTATCGACGCGAAAGCCCTAGATAATCCTTACAACGTCAAAAAGCTAGGAAACTTGGCAATGAGGCTAGTCATGTTGGTACAAGGTTGTTGGTCCACTTCAAGGATGTCGACAAAAACATGCTTCGAGACGGACCCTTCCCGTCCGAAAAGGCCTCCCATGAAGCAGGTTCAGAATGACACCGAATTTTGCGAGGATGTAAGTCCAATGAGATCAACACTTGTTCATGTTGGCTAATGTGGCACTGACCGTCGAATGAGATAAAGATTGATACTTGTCATGTGGGCCCATATTTTTTTTACATTTGCTGTCGATAGAACACAAAAAACAAACATGACTATATGCTTTTAGGTCTTCACCCTCCCAAATTTGTTGGCCAACTCAGCATGTTTTGCCTTAAGATGCCACATCTTTCTGTAAGCTGCAATTGCTGTGATTTTTGAATGCTGGTTCTGTTTCCTGCAGAACAGGCATTTATAGCGACCGTTACGCCGGTACACAATCTTTGCAGCCATGAGCCACTTGATGATTTTCTTTCTAAAAGCTTCCCTCAGCTGTAGGTAGTTCTCCCATTCTTCCAAATCTGCAATCTGGTATTAGAAGAAAAACAATCTCATGCCAGCAAATTGTACATTATATCAAAGGCAGGCATAAATGGATTGTTTTTTCTTTGTATTGGTTTCCTAAAACTTTGGTTATATGAAAGACAAGCATAAAATGGAATACAAATGATCCATTCATCTAAATTTGCAAACTCTAGGAATAATAACCGTACGATTAATCAAAAAAAGGCGAACAGTATGATTGTCTATACGAATAGCGAGGAATAATAAGAGAGCAATTTCTGGGGTTAACCTCGAGAAGGCAAATTCTAGGGTTAATATATGCAGACACTAACCGATTCATCGTCGTTGGTGCTCTGTTGGACCAGCTGCGGCTGCGAATCCGCGGCGACGACGTCCTTGTCGACTAGTTCCTTCATGGGGTCCACATCCGCCGCACGGAGCGCACCAGCCACGCCCCCTGCCCCGGCAGGTAGGATCATCCTCACCGGCAAGAATGTGGGCTTTTTGGCAGCAACGAGTAGTGGGCGGCAACGAAGACGTGGGTGGATAGGCAGAGGCGATCGAACGCTGGAGGCGGGAGAGAGATTTGTGGAGTGAAAATTCAAATTTTTTTGGGAGAGAGAGGTCAAGGCCGCGCACAATTCGTCACTTTTGAAATTTAGGTAGAAACATGCACGTATACGGCATCGTGCACATCCAGAGATTTGCCCGAACCAACCAATCAACCAACCAAGCAAAAGAAAAAATGCACAATGTCGGTCCACAAACGTGGCAACATAAACCGAACACCAAAATAGTGTGTTAAAAAAATAGCAAAATAGGAGGGACATTTTTTTTGTTTTGCGCAGTACTACTAAATACTACTCCCTCCGTCCGAAAATACTTGTCATCAAAATGGACAAGAAGGGATGCATCTAGAAATAAAATACATCTAGATACATCCCCTTTTATTCATTTTGATGACAAGTATTTCCGGACGGAGGGAGTAGAAGGGAGAACTACTGAAAAAAATACTACTAGAAGGGACAGTTGGCACATTTAATTTCACATGGCATCTAGCTTTTTTATTCATCGCTAGCTATGTTGTACCAATTAGGTAAAATTAATGGATAATTATAAAAGCCTAGCTATTGTCAAGGTTTATCGGTGTGTGTCTACGTGGCCAAGTGTGCTTGCACGGTGTGGGTCCAGGTGAGTGTGATGCACGAGATGGGCCTTTGTGGTTAGGGCCCACATGAAGCGGCACCAAATTTTGAGGAAAGTGAAGGAACGAGCCCCACATACCGTCCGCATCCCGTACTTGTTCCCTCCCATTGGCTAGATCCAACATGTGATATGGCCTCATTTACACTTACCCCGCGTGAGGGTTTATGCATGCCCCTCTTGGTGTTTGACCATACCCTTCATGGGTCATATGATGAGACCATGCCAGGCCCCGTGATGCACCGCCTAGGCACAAACCGGACGCGTTACCTCTCAGTAGCTAGATCCAAACCATGCACCCCCGCTATTTAGACCCAAGTGGAGTACCACCTAGACACATGACCCGCGACACTTGCGCCAGCCCCCGAACCATGCATCCCCGCCATGTAGACTCATAGGTGGCCATGTGTGCATGCATGTTGTGGTTCTAGCTGAGTGCGATGCACGGGACGGACCTTGGTTACTAGGTCTAACATTATGCGGCAACAAGATTTGAGGCAAATGAAGGAACGGGCCCCGCACTCCCTTCACAGGACGGACGCATTCCCACTCTGTGGCTTGATCTAGCATGGGATATAGCCCCAGTTGCCCACAGTGTACGTGAGGGCCTACGCATGCCGCTCTCGATGTTTTACCACACCCTCTAGGGGTCATATTATTACACTTGCCCTAGGTCCCGTGAATTTTCGGCCCCTCGATAATTTGCATGGATTATAACGGCAGCTGATGAGCATCATAGCCTAGAGAACGGCGTCGAGGCCACCCCTCCCTTTGGTAGCATATGGTGCAAATATGGACCAAAAAGCTTAACATGGGGCTTTCATCCCAATCCTTGCTATGATTTCATGTGCCCGCCATAGATCTTGAACTTTCGATGTTACAACCCTAGAAATGCAGTAAATGTCCCGAATATGGGAGGGAGGAG
>NC_041383.1:692242442-692256554 GCF_002162155.2 Triticum dicoccoides | reverse complement strand
TCGCTTGGCGAGGTGGGACTAAACTCCCACCACCCGTCAGTTGCGCCCGGTGCATCTCAGCGTTGGGCCAAATTTTGTTGGGTTGTCCCAGGCGAACCTCACCCGCGTGCTGGACCACGCGTCCCTGTAGATGGTTGGGCTGGCCCATCATGTATGCATATCCTTTTTCTTTTGTTTTTCACATATTCTCTTTCATTTGTTATTATATAGTTGGAAAACAAAGGTTGTTGCAAACGCAGCAAACTCCTTCTTCAGCCTCTCACCATCACGTTCACGTTGAACTCACCCTAAAATCAAGGAGAGGTAGATTGAATCTCCCCACGGGGGACAACCTCCATGGAGTAGCTAAATATGGTTACTTCAGATTTTCCAGATTTTCTTCCCAAGTCATTTTTTGAGGGGAAAATACATTTTTCTTTTTTCCTCCAATATTTGTGGCGAAATACATGGAACAAAAATCATGGGAGGCACGGGGCTACCTGTTTTCCCCCTCCGAAAGTGGACTTGTTGCCAAAATGCATGTGAACATGTCATATTCCACATTATCCTTAAAACATGTTGTACACCTGTACAAACAATTGAATTGTCGTTTTTATTTTGTTATCAATTTCTAAATCTTGAATTTCAGCATGCACCTATCCCATGGTGTCTCATCCAAGCTCCCACATCAACCGCACAGATTCTTCTACCATGCGTGTGTGCTGCTCCGGCGTCGGGTACAAGAGAGGGGAATCTTGATCCGATGTGATGCGATTCATGTCTACCCATAGCATGCACCGCTAGGCAACCGGGCCGATAACATGCACCGCTAGCCGCCTTGATCCAGACCATGGGCAAAGATGCTCAGCTGGACATGTTTGTTGGCACTAGTGCATGATGCGCCAATCTCGATGTGCAAGACGTGTAGCCGTGTGTCGTTTTAGCATGCTTGGCATACCGAGGGAAGGGACTCGTCGGAGATCCAACGAACCGAGGTGGGGTCAAGGGTGGATGGATGGTGTGGGTCAACATGGCTAAAGGTTTATGGTGGGTGTCTACTTGGCCAAGTGTGCATGCATGGTGTGAATCCAGCTGTGTGTGATGCACTGGACGGGCCTTTTTGGATAGGGCCCACATGAAGCGGCCCCAAATTTTGAGGAAAATGAAGGAACGGGCCCCGCACTCCGTCCGCATGTCGAACTCGTTCCCTCCATTGGCTAGATCCAGCATGCGATATGGCATCATTTCCACATAGCCCGCGTTAGGCCTTATGCGTGCCGCTCTCGGTGTTTGACCACACCCTTCATGGGTCATACTATGAGACCACGCCAGACCCCGTGAACCACCGCCTAGGCACAAACCGGACGCGTTACCCATTGGTAGCTAGATCCAAACCATATGCACCCCCGCCGTCTAGACCCACGTGTGGAGCATCACGTAGACGTTTAGAGACTCATATGTGGACATGCATCCTCTTGGTAGACGTTAAGACTCATGTGTTAACTCTTGGTAGCTAAATCCAAACTGGACTCACATCACTTACGCCAGTCCCCGAACCATGCATCCCCGCCGTTCGGACTCATACGTGGACATGTGTGCATGCATGTTGTGGGTCTAGTTGAGTGCGATGCACGAGACAGGCCTTGGTTACTAGGTCTAACATCACGAGACATCAATATTTGAGGCAAATGAAGGAATGTGCCCCGCACTCCTTTCACAGGACGGACACATTCTCTCTTGATGGCTTGATCCGACATGCGATATGGCCCTGTTTGTACACAACCTATGTGAGGGCCGATGCATGCCGCTCTCGATGTTTTACCGCACCCTCTAGGGGTTGTATGATGACACCACGCCAGGTCCCGTGAATTTTTAGCCCCTCATGAATTTGCATTGATTATAACGACAACAGCCGGGCATCATAGCCCTAGATTGCATGCGTCGAGGCCACGCCTCCCGTTGGTAACATATGGCACATATATGGACCAAAGAGCTTAACATGGGGCACTCATCCTATTCCCTGCTATGATTTCAAGTGGCCGCCTAAGATCTTGAACTTTCGAGGTTACAACCATAGAAATGCAGTAAATGGCCCAAATATGCGAGGGATGGAGGGGGGGTGGGGGCGAGAAAGGCCACTCAATTACCTACCCACATTATTGAAGTTTTTTTATCTGGAAAGAAACATTTTTTATAAATAAGGAATTTTTACCACTTATTAATAACAATTTTATAATTTGACATTGTAAGGTGCATTTTTTTCTCTAAAACAAAGGTGTTGTAAACGCACAAAACACCTCCTTGAGCCTCTCACCATCACGTTCACGTAGAACTCACCCAAAAAGGATTTCCCTATTTTTTACGATTTTCCTTTGTTTTTGTTTTTTAGACAAAAGGATTTTCCTTTGTGTTTTTTATTAGTAACATAGGGTTTTACTTTGTGACAGGTAAGCGGCCTGTGGGCCTGTTTGGTTGTTTCTTTACAAACTGGACCCACGGGCCGTTATTTTCTGTGCTTGACAAGGTCATCAAATGATGCATGTGGGCTGAGCCATTCCCATCCCAAGTGGTGGCCCAATTCGACCTGGATAGGGTCCGTGTCATCTCCCCCATCGCCCACACACCCCCGCCCCCCTCATCCCCACCCTCCCCCCTCATCCCCACCCTCCCCCCTCATCCCTCATCCCCACCCTCCCCACAAACCACCCCGCTGCGACCCCGCCGTCGCTCTCGACGGTTGGAGCAGAAGAGTGCGGAGTGAGATTGGGAGGCCGCCAGCAAGCACCTAGTGACTACCGATGACTAGGTGAAGTGAGAAACCCTAACTTGTAATCTTCGAATTCTTTGTTCCTTATTGTGTTGCCGTTACGGGAGTTGTATATGGTTTTCAAAGTTGGAGATTAAATAGTTAGGATTTTCAATCAGAGGTTAGATGCAAGGCGATGCAGAGATTGAAGGAAGTTTTGTACATCGGTAGCTTGCTCGGTAATTTTTTCCTAGGGCTTCGATATTCCAGGGTTTTGATAACAATGAGCAAGTGCAAATGCATAGCACAATAGCAGCAAATATCAACAAATAGTTCTTTAAAAACTTAGAATTTTTTTGGCATTGTGCAGTGGCGAATCCAGGAAGAAACCGGAGCGTGGCCTGATATGTCTCCGTCGTATCTATAATTTTTGATTGTTCCATGCCAATATTATTCAACTTTCATATACTTTTGGCAACTTTTTATACTATTTTTTGAGACTAACATATTGATCCAGTGCCCAGTGCCAGTTCCTGTCTGTTGCATGTTTTTTGTTTCGTAGAAACCCAATATCAAATGGAGTCCAAACGGGATAAAAACGGACGGAGTTTTTTTTGGAATATTTATGATTTTTGGGAAGTGAAATCAACGCAAAACGGTGTCCAGGGTGGTCACGAGGTAGGGGGCGCGCCCTACCCCCCCAGGCGCGCCCCTGACCCTCATGGTCCACCCGTAAGGCGGTTGACGCTCTTCTTTTGGTGCAAGAAAGCTAATTTTATGAGAAAGATCTGGGCGAAAGATTCACCCCAATCGGAGTTACGGATCTTCGGATATTTAAGAAACTGTGAAGGGGTAGAATCAGGGAACGCAGAAACAGAGAGATAGATCCAATCTTGGAGGGGCTCTCACCCCTCCCAAGCCATGGGAGCCAAGGGCCAGAGGGGAAACCCTTCTCCCATCTGGAGAGGAGGTCAAGGAAGAAGAAGAAGAAGGGCGGCTCCCTCCCCCTTTCTTCCGGTGGCGCCGGAGCACTGCCGGGGCCATCATCATCACCGCGATCTTCACCAACAACTTCACCGCCTTCATCACCAACTCTTCCTCCCTCTATGCAGCGGTGTAACCTCTCTCTTACCCGCTGTAATATCTACTTAAACATGGTGCTCAATGCTATATATTATTTCCCAATGATGTATGGCTATCTTATGATGTTTGAGTAGATCCGTTTTGTCCTATGGGTTAATTGATGATCATGATTGGTTTGAGTTGCATGTTTTATTATTGGTGCTGTCCTATGGTGTTCTTTGTGTCGCGCAAGCGTGAGGGATCCCTGCTGTAGGGTTTGCAATATGTTTATGATTTGCTTATGGTGGGTGGCATGAGTGACAGAAGCACAGACCCGAGTAAGTAGGTTGTTTGCGTATGGGATAAAAGGGGACTTGATACTTTAATGCTATGGTTGGGTTTTACCTTAATGAATCTGTAGTAGTTGCGGATGCTTGCTAGAGTTCCAATCATAAGTGCATATGATCCAAATAGAGAAAGTATGTTAGCTTATGCCTCTCCCTCAAATAAAATTGCAATAATGATTACCGGTCTAGTTATCGATTGCCTAGGGACAAATAACTTTCTTGTGACAACAAGCTCTTTACTTTTACTATTTTATAGGTGTCTTTATTTAAACAGCCCCTAGCTTTTATTTACTCGCTCTTTATTATCTTGCAAACCTAGATTTTCACACCTACAAAGTACGTCTAGTTTCATACTTGTTCTAGGTAAAGCGAATGTCAAGCGTGCGTAGAGTTGTATAGGTGGTCGATAGAACTTGAGGGAATATTTATTCTACCTTTAGCTCCTCGTTGGGTTCGACACTCTTACTTATCGAAAACTGTTGTGATCCCCTATACTTGTGGGTTATCAAGACCTTTTTCTGGTGCTGTTGCCGGGAAGTCATAGCGTGGGGTGAATATTCTTGTGTGTGCTTGTTTGCTTTATCACTAAGTAATTTTTATTTGCTGTTCTTAGTTGTTTTCTATCTTTAGTTATGGGTAGGAAATGCAAAATACCAAAAAAATTAGTTGTACCTACTGCTCCAATGGTTGAAGAACCACTCAAAATCTATCACACTACTGAAGCTTTTTACTTGGATCATCTTCGATCCCTATGTGCTCGTGTTGAAACCCCCACTAGTTTAGTTGAGGGCAAATCTTTAGATGAGCATGCTTGTTATGTGCGACACCGTATATCTAAAAAAGGGAAATTATTATGGGGTCAAATTCAACGTTTGCAATGCTATGCTTGGAATTTATGTGAAATATATGATGTTACTTGTTGTTCTGAAAGCCCTAAGAAACACCTTTCCTATCAATGTGAGTTTAGTGATAATAGAATCGTATCTTCGTATGCTAAGGGTGTTTACAATTACTATGATGTTCAACAAATTGAAGAATTTGTTGCTTTTAAGGGTGCTTATGGAATTGCTTCTTTGATTGGAACGTATGATGCTACTTTTCACAAATCTAAATTTTTTGCCATACTTGATTATTGTTATGAGAATTATGCTTCTAATGCCTATGTTAAACAATTTATCGAGGAGTTCTCGCTGTCCAAGAAGAGACTAATATTTTGCAGAAAGATATGGAAGAATAAATTGATGAAATTGTGAGCTCAATGGATGAAAAAGATGATGAGGAGAGCGAAGAACAAAAGGAGGAAGAGCGGATTGATCACCCGTGCCCACCTTCTAATGAGAGTAACTCTTCAACTCATACATTGTTTAATTCCCCTTCATGCTTACAGAAGGATGATTGCTATGATGACTGTTATGATCCCATTGATTCTCTTGAAATATCCCCTTTTGATGATGTTTGCTATGCTTGTGGCCAAGATGCCAATATGAATTATGCTTATGGAGATGAACTTGCTATAGTTCCTTATGTTAAACATGAAACTGTCGCTATTGCACCCACGCATGATAGTCCTATTATCTTTTTGAATTCTCCCGATTACACTATATTGGAGAAGTTTGCACTTATTAAGGATTACATTGATGGGTTGCCTTTTACCGTTGCACATGATGATTTTGATAGATATAATATGCATGTGCTTGCTGCTCCTACTTGCCATTATTATGAGAGAGGAACTCTATCTCCGCCTCTTTATGTTTCCAACATGAGAGAATTGCAAGAAACTGCTTATACTATGCATTGGCCTTTACTTGGTGTGCATGAATTGTTCTTTTATGACATGCCGATGCATAGGAAGAGAGTTATACTTCGTCGTTACATGATATATGTTACTTTGTTCTCATTACTAAATTACAAATCATTGTTAATTAAAATTGGCTTTGATATACCTTGGGATCCGGGTGGATTCATTACTTGAGCACTAAATGCCTAGCTTAATGGCTTTAAAGAAAGCGCTGCCAGGGAGACAACCCGGAAGTTTTAAAGAGTCATTTATTTCTTTTGAGTGCTTTTATATAGTTTTAAAACAAAAAAATAAAGAGGGGAACCTAAAAACGTTTCAAAAAGGAAAGTGAAAGTGAGAAAGACAAGCATTGTTGAAGTGGGAGCTAGCCTTAAACTTTGTTCATGCTCACGGAAACTTTGTGAATCTTGATTACAGAAACTTTTCATCAAAAATAATTATCCCCTTGTACAATTCCATTGTGTTATAAAAATAATGTGCCAAGGTTTGCCTTTAGGATGTTTACAATGCTTGTTGGTTTGTACGGTGCAGGACAGAAACTTTGTCTGTAATGCACGATTTTACATTTTTACCTGGAACGTCAAATGGTTCTGATTCCTTTTGCACTGTCTTTCTATACAAATTTTTTATTTTTCCTAATTTTGGTAGAATGTTTGGGGTACCATAATTGTGGTGGATGTTCAGATTTCTACAGACTGTACTGTTTTTGACAGATTCTGTTTTTGATGCATAGTTTGCTTGTTTTGATGAATCTATCAATTTATATCAGTGGATTAAGCCATGGAAAAGCTATATTACAGTAGACACAATGCAAAAACAAAATATTAATTGGTTTTCAACAGCACTTAGTGTGGTGATTTGCTTTATTATACTAACGGATCTTACTGAGTTTTCTGTTGAAGTTTTGTGTGGATGTAGTGTCTAATCGAGGATGTCTCGATATGAGGAAAAGGAAGAGAGGCAAGAGCTCAAGCTTGGGGATGCCCGAGGCACCCCAAGTAATTATTCAAGGAGACTCAAGCGTCTAAGCTTGGGGATGCTGGGGCATCCCCTCTTTCTTCAACAAGTATCGGTATGTTTCGGATTCGTTTCGTTCATGCATTATGTGCAAGTCTTGGAGCGTCTTTTGCAATTGGGTTTTTATTTTTCTTTTATGCACCATGCTGGTATGAGACAGTCCTTGGTTGATTTATAGAATGCTTATTGCACTTCACTTAAATCTTTTGAGTATGGCTTTATAGAATGCTTCATGTGCTTCACTTATATCTTTTGAAGTTGGATAGCCTGTTTCTCTTTACATAGAAAACCGCCATTTGTAGAATGATCTTTTGCTTCACTTATATTTGTTAGAGCGTGGGCATATCTTTTGTAGAAAGAATTAAACTCTCTTGCTTCACTTATATATATTTAGAGAGATGACAGGAATTGGTCATTCACATGGTTAGTCATAAAATCCTACATAAACTTGTAGATCGCTGAATATGATATGTTTGATTCCTTGCAATACTTTTGCGATATAAAGATGGTGATATTAGAGTCATGCTAGTGGGTGGTTGTGGATTGTAGAGACACTTGTGTTGAGGTTTGTGATTCTCGTAGCATGCACGTATGGTGAACCGCTTTGTGATGAAGTTGGAGCACAATTTTATTTATTGATTTTCTTCCTTATGAGTGGCGGTCGGGGACGAGCGATGGTCTTTTCCTACCAATCTATCCCCCTAGGAGCATGCGCGTAGTACTTTGTTTTCAATGGCTTGTAGATTTTTGCAATAAGTATATGAGTTCTTTATGACTAATGTTGAGTCCATGGATTATACGCACTCTCACCCTTCCATCATTGCTAGCCTCTTCGGTACCGTGTATTGCCCTTTCTCACCTCGAGAGTCGGTGTAAACTTCGCCGGTGCATCGAAACCCCGTGATATGATATGCTCTGTCACACATAAGCCTCATTATATCTTCCTCAAAACAGCCACCATACCTACCTATCATGGCATTTCCATAGCCATTCCGAGATATATTGCCATGCAACTTCCATCATCATCATATTCATGACTTGAGCATTCATTGTCATATTTCTTTGCATGATCGTAAGATAGCTAGCATGATGTTTTCATGGCTTGTCCGTTTTTTGATGTCATTGCTACGCTAGATCATTGCACATCCCGGTACACCGCCGGAGGCATTCATATAGAGTCATATCTTTGTTCTAGATATTGAGTTGTAAGTAAATAAAAGTGTGATGATCATCATTATTAGAGCATTGCCCGAGTGAGGAAAGGATGCTGGAGACTATGATTCGCCCACAAGTCGGGATGAGACTCCGGACTTTATGAAAAATAAAAGAGGCCAAAGAAGCCCAAATAAAAAAAGAGGCCAAAGAAGCCCACCAAAAAAATGAGAGAAAAAGAGAGAAGGGGCAATGTTACTATCCTTTTACCACACTTGTGCTTCAGAGTAGCACCATGTTCTTCATAGAGAGAGCCTCCTATGCTTTCACTTTCTTATACTAGTGGGAATTTTCATTATAGAACTTGGCTTGTATATTCCGATGATGAGCTTCCTCAAATGCCCGAGGTCTTCATGAGCAAGCAAGTTGGATGCACACCCACTTAGTTTCAGTTTGAGCTTTCATACGCTTATAGCTCTAGTGCATCCGTTGCATGGCAATCCCTACTCACTCACATTGATATCTATTGATGGGCATCTCCATAGCCCGTTGATACGCCTAGTCGATGTGAGACTTTCTCCTTTTTTTGTCTTCTCCACATAACCCCACCATCATATTCTATTCCACCTATAGTGCTATGTCCATGGCTCACGCTCATGTATTGTGTGAAAGTTGAAAAAGTTTGAGATTATTAAAGTATGAAACAATTGCTTGGCTTGTCATCGGGGTTGTGCATGATTAAATACTTTGTGTGATGAAGATAGAGCAACAGCCAGACTATATGATTTTGTAGGGATAACTTTCTTTGGCCATGTTGTTTTGAAAAGACATGATTGCTTTATTGGTATGCTCGAAGTATTATTGTTTTTATGTCAAATGATAGACTATTGCTTTGAATCACTCGTGTCTTAATATTCATGCCATGATTAGACATATGATCAAGATTATGCTAGGTAGCATTCCACATCAAAAATTATCTTTTTTATCATTTACCTACTCGAGGATGAGCAGGAATTAAGCTTGGGGATGCTGATACGTCTCCGTCATATCTATAATTTTTGATTGTTCCATGCCAATATTATTCAACTTTCATATACTTTTGGCAACTTTTTATACTATTTTTTGAGACTAACATATTGATCCAGTGCCCAGTGCCAGTTCCTGTCTGTTGCATGTTTTTTGTTTCGCAGAAACCCAATATCAAACGGAGTCCAAACGGGATAAAAATGGACGGAGATTATTTTTTGGAATATTTATGATTTTTGGGAAGTGAAATCAACGCGAAACAGTGTCCAGGGTGGTCACAAGGTAGGGGGGCGCGCCCTACCCCGCCAGGCACGCCCCTGACCCTCGTGGTCCACCCGTAAGGCGGTTGACGCTCTTCTTTTGGCGCTAGAAAGCTAATTTTATGAGAAAGATCTGGGCGAAAGATTCACCCCAATCGGAGTTACGGATCTCCGGATATTTAAGAAACGGTGAAGGGGTGGAATCAGGGAACGCAGAAACAGAGAGATAGATCCAATCTTGGAGGGGCTCTCGCCCCTCCCAAGCCATGGGAGCCAAGGACCAGAGGGTAAACCCTTCTCCCATTTAGAGAGGAGGTCAAGGAATAAGAAGAAGAAGGGGGGCTCTCTCCCCTTGCTTCCGGTGGCGCCGGAGCGGCTGCCGGGGGCCATCATCATCACCGTGTTCTTCACCAACAACTTCACCGCCTTCATCACCAACTCTTCCTCCCTCTATGCAGCGGTGTAACCTCTCTCTTACCCGCTGTAATCTCTACTTAAACATGGTGCTCAGCGCTATATATTATTTCCCAATGATGTATGGCTATCTTATGATGTTTGAGTAGATCCGTTTTGTCCTATGGGTTAATTGTTGATCGTGATTGGTTTGAGTTGCATGTTTTATTATTGGTGCTATCCTATGGTGCTCTCCGTGTCGCGCAAGCGTGAGGGATCCCCGCTGTAGGGTTTTCAATATGTTTATGATTTGCTTATGGTGGGTGGCTTGAGTGACAGAAGCACAGACCCGAGTAAGTAGGTTGTTTGCGTATGGGATAAAAGGGGACTTGATACTTTAATGCTATGGTTGGGTTTTACCTTAATGAATCTTTAGTAGTTGCGGATGCTTGCTAGAGTTCCAATCATAAGTGCATATGATCCAAGTAGAGAAAGTATGTTAGCTTATGCCTCTCCCTCAAATAAAATTGCAATAATGATTACCGGTCTAGTTATCGATTGCCTAGGGACAAATAACTTTCTTGTGACAACAAGCTCTTTACTGTTACTAATTTAGTTCTGTCTTTATTTAAACAGCCCCTAGCTTTTATTTACTCTCTCTTTATTATCTTGCAAACCTAGCCTTTCACACCTACAAAGTACTTCTAGTTTCATACTTGTTCTAGGTAAAGCGAATGTTAAGCGTGCGTAGAGTTGTATCTGTGGTCGATAGAACTAGAGGGAATATTTATTCTACCTTTAGCTCCTCGTTGGGTTTGACACTCTTACTTATCGAAAACTGTTACGATCCCCTATACTTGTGGGTTATCAGGGCCCAAAACTTATAAGCTGAGCTAGTGGATTAAATTCCTTTTTAGGCCGAAATTAGGTTGGGTTTAGTAAGGCAGCCATTAACTTGTAGTCCTAGATTGCAAGTCAACTAAACACTACCTCAGTTGTGCTGCAGAGGAGGAGGGGCCAATGCCGCGCGTCAACGCTCGGGGTGAGCCCATGCTGCCGGTCGAGGATCAAGAGAAGGACATGTCTGAACAAGCTGTGATGCGGCGGGCATGCGCTGCATTGTGGGGTTATGAGGAGTGGCGGGCGAGCCACCCGCGTAGTTCAAGTGTATGATTGTTGATTACTGATGTAGTACCTTTGTTGATTATACTGTATGATTGTTGCCTAGTGTGTTTACATTCATAAGCCCATTTCTTAAATTCTCATCCTTTGCTTTTCTTCATTTTATTTTGTTTAGTGCATAACCTGTCGACAGGATTGCAACAGGACCGATGCTGATGGGTTGACATTTACCATCAGGCTAGATGGGGACACCTCAGATGTGGTATAAATAACCATGTCAATTTTTACTTGTATTGTGTTTGTTCCCCTCTACTTTGAAGATTAACAAAATGTAGGAAATAGATAGAAATTTAATTCTACATCTACAGATCGTGCCATGCTACGCATGGCACCAGTTCAGCGCCATCCCAGACAGTTCATTGCTTTTTTCAAGTGAGAGGGAGCCACACATATGATTTTGGCGTGTATAAAGGGAATTCAAGGGCAATCATTGGTGGTGAAACCTGGTGCAGGTTTGTTGAAGACTTCGACCTGCGAGAAGGCGACCTTGTCTCCTTCGATTTGACTGAAGACATTCCTATGGTGTACTGCTGCAACATGCCAAGGACATGCGATCAAAACAAAGAGCATAATCCTCTAGAATCAGCTGTCATAACAAAGGGAATTAATCTGATGAAGCAAGAGGAGCGTAACCTACATGACCTTTTGGCGATGAAGAAAGGTTATATAGGTGTATTCTTTGTCCGCCGCTTCACCAAGTCGAACATAGCAGGAAAGACGATGGTATGTTTTTGGTGTACTAGTATTTTTTATTTTGTATGCAATTTTCTTTGTTTTTTCATGGAGAGAAAGATTAATGATATGCTATTATAGCTGAAACCAGTGAATACACTGATGTGTGTTTTTGCATATCCTTTTGTTTCCCATAGCTGAAGATCCTTATGTAATATATGTAGATGTAGCTGAAGATCCTTTTGTTTACTGCTCCTTCACATATTTGATAATTTTTCTTCCTATGATGGTGCATACAGAGATTACCGGCGAAAGTTGTCGACGCCCTGAAGACCCCGGGAGATGGGGAGATACCGGGAGATGGGCTTGCTGGCATTCGGCTTTGCAAGGATATTTTCATGTTGGTCAAGTACCACAAGGTGATGATGGCCGCATCATCTTCAGCAAGGGATGGAGTGATTTTGTTGACAGTGAAGAGCTCAAGGTTCATAAAGCCGTTCTTTTTGGTTTCAAGACCACCACCCGTGAAGATCTTCAGATCGAGGTGGTTATGAACATGCTGACCGAGGAGCCACAAAAGTAGCACGACAACGCAAGAGTGTCCTTTACACTAGGTATGGTGCGAAAACTATGTTGATAGCAGTTATGCATCTATGGGGTTATGTCTTCATTCTGTCTTGGGTGATGATGACTATGAGAGGAGGACATGTTGCAGTTAGAGTAAATGCTAGGATTGGGTCCTATTCAGGACTCAAAATAGGGCTTACACAGGTGGTTGCTTTATTGGTTGTTGTTTCCCTGGCTATAATCATGAACGATGGTAATGCAAATGGAATCTTTAAGGGGGTTTTATTAATAATTTAAATCATAGGGTTAAGATGGTAGAACTACCTATGAGTTTTTGCGTTGGACATGCGGGAAGGGCATCATTTGTGTTCTTCACTCTTTGGTAATGCAGGAATAATGCGAGATTACAAAATAAATGGTATAGTGATCTTATGATTCTTGTTTAGCTAATTTGCTTGTTGATCATGGGATGGTCTATATTGCAGATGAAGGTGATAAACAAAGAGGTGCTGATGGTCTATATGCGCAGGCTAGAGCATGTAGCAGGTGAATTGTACAGTTCATCGCAAGTGTGGAGTCACAGGGTACTACGGTGTCGCCTGAGCGTCTCTCAGCTATATTTTCTGTCCTTTGCCGTAGTCTTATTTTTTGGACCTTGATGTTAAGTCTGGCTGGGTTTGCTAGCATGTATGATTTGTGCTGCTAGTTGATTACTTTAGTTTCTAGCTGTAGTTTGTATCAGGGGCTTCAAAGACCATGTGGTTTCTGTTAATGGAAAATCAGGGGGCGACCCTTCTTTTTATTAAAAAATATGAACTTTCTCTATGCAATTAAAAAATAAATTTTCTCTATTCAAACCCAGTTGAGAACAGTATTCATTATAAATCTAAAATAATTTTTTGGTAAAAATGTCTATCGCATTCTGTATCATAGCTAGCGAAACCGAAACAAAATAAACGTCTTAAGTATAATATCTCTTGAACACAGATCAAATTAGGCAAGACAACTAGAATAAAGGATGATTCAACTTGCAGGAAATTTGAACTTACGACTTACTAGCAGTATAATAAAGTTTACGGACTATCAGCTAGATAAATAGAAGAAACATTTTAGTTTGATTCATTCTTCCTTCCAGACTTCCTCGACCGCCTAGATGGTTCGGCGAGATGCTGACACAGACTCTCGAACCCCTTTTGGAAGTTCACCAGTCGCCTGTATACATCATAGGTGGCATACGCGTCCCTGGAAGCATAATAGATGTTCTTCAAGGTCAAGGGCGCTTCTGCCCATATATGGTGGTCATCTTCTGTGATAGCATCCTTCATCTTGTTGTAGCTGTGGTGGATGATGGAACCAGCGTAGTCAGCCAAGCCATACTTCGGCTTAATCGTCACTGGATCAGGCACTCTCCACAAATTCTGGATATCCACAAAGTTTTGTACCACCAAACCAACACGCTGGAGTTTTTTCTCGTCATTGTTGATGTCCACCCCAACAAAGGTGTACTCCTCGTCGAGCAGGAAGGCGGCAAGCAGGCCGCAGTGCTCATCAGCAACACTTATGTGGTACACGAGGACATAGATGCCAACGCATAAATGTACCACGACAGCCGTCTGTGTTGGACCACGAGGCCAGGTGAACTCCACATCTAGTGCAACTATCTTCTGGTCGTCGTTTTGCAGCCAGTATTTGAATCTGCGAATGCAGTACTCAACAATGTGAGCCTTGTTTGTGTACTTCACAAAAATTATGGTATTTCCATCTGCCCTGATAGCATAATCTTTCACGAACGCCATGCCGAAGGACTATAATTGATGAAACCAGTATAAGACATGAATCATGACAATAATATGATAACAATAGGCCAAGATGAAAGATAGTATAGTAATTCTGGCAGTATTGAAAGTTTAC
>NC_041383.1:692113668-692148921 GCF_002162155.2 Triticum dicoccoides | reverse complement strand
CGGAGATTGTGGTACTCCTGCAAATAAGAATTTTTAGACGAAGATAAGTATCGGAACTCGCCAGAAGGAGTCCCGAGCCACCTGCTCAGCAGCCGGCCCGAAACTCGGGGACTACACCCAGTGTGTGCGCTGGCGCGCCCCCATAGAAAAGAACAAAGAAAAGCAAAGTCAAAAATGAAGCATACCCTTCGCCACGGACTCGTCCTCAGTCGGCGGCACCGGCGGGCCTGCCGGCTGTTTATCTTGCGCACCCCCAGACGACGGCGGAAGCGGCGGTGGCGGAACGATCGTGTCCGACATGGAGGCCTTGCCGCTCTCCCTCTCCATGACGGGGTTCTCGCCGCCGGCTTCCCCAGTCTGCCCCGTGAACTCCGGGGGCAGCTGCGTGGAGTTCAGGGGGATGACGAGCAATGCCGACTGGAGGAGCGCGGCCTCCTCAGCTCGCCGCCTTGCCGCCACAGCGGCTTCGGCCTTGTCCAGCTTCCTCTGGGCAGAGGCAGCCACCTTCTCGGCCGCCGCCTTCTCCAGGCGGGCGGCTTCGTCCTCGTCGCGCTTCTCCCACGCATTCCGCTCCGTCGCCTCCCGGAGGTCGGCGGCGGGATCAATCCGCCGAGTAGTGGCGGACGTCTCCGCCAACCCCATGACGGAGGCGGCGGCGACCCTCTCAAAGGTGAGGGGAGCCCTGAAGCAATGAGGGCGTGTAAAAGATTTGGACAAATTCAGTAGTAGAAGACAAGGCAAGACGGAAGCACTTACGCGGAGACCAGCGGCAGCTTCTTCACTTCCTTGCGGAAGCGGTTGGCCTTCACGAGCGCCTCTTCCCACTTGGTCGCGGTGGCCGCCCCCTTGAACTTCTTCGACCGTCCGCCAAGCAAGCTCGGCCCGGCCCGGCGCCTCTTCGCGCCGCCTTGACCATCCAAGCCGGCGGAGGAGCCCGCGCCCGGATTGCCAACCCTTGGTTGGCAGCGCGGGATGACTTCCCCCTCGGCGTCGTCATCAGGCCAGTCGGCAAAAGTGGCCGACGGCCTAAAGCCTCCTCTTCTTCCTCCTCTGCCTCCTTCGGCGTCGGCCTCCATCGCCGCCTCCCCCAAGTCAGGGTGTCGACGTCGCTCTCTGCCCGATCGAAGACGAACTGACGGGCCGGGCCCGCAGTGCCGGCCGAGGGCTGGATGAGGGGGTTCTGACTCAAGAAAAACCAAAAAGATCAGAAGTCGGATTCGTCTACAACAGAAGACGGAAGAAAAAAAAGACGACTTACAGCAGGCGGGGGGTTGGCGCGCGAGTACGGCTCCTTGCCAAACTGCCAATCCGCCGTAAGACTGCAGTTCGCGATGTAGTTCACAGTGTCCGCCACCTCCGCGTGGGGCATGTCCTTGGAGCACATCTGACTCGGGTCTCGGTGGCCGCTCATCTGACAGATCAGATGAGGTCGGCCTTGGAGCGGGAAGACTCGGCGCGCCACGAAGGCGGCCAGCAGGTCAGCCCCAGTCAGACCCTCCGACTGCGTCAGCACTCGGAGTCGCGCGACAGCGGCGGCTCCAGCGGGAGTCAGCGTCTTGACTCGGTGGGACCAGCTGGGGAGCCTCCCAGCCGGGGCTCCGGCCTCGTAAGGCGGCAGATTGACCTAGTCACCGTCTGGGGTGACGTTCTTCACGTGGAAGTATGACCGCTGCCACATTTTCACCGACTTGATCAGCGGAATGGCGGGAAAAGGGTTGTCGGTCGTTGATCTCCGCATCACGATGAAGGCGCCGCACTGGGCCGGCACGCCGGCGACGTGCGTGCCGAGCTTGGACTGGAAGAATTCACCCCACAGTTTGATGGTGGGGAGAACGCCAAGGAAGCCTTCGCACAGGGTGGCGAAGGCAGCCAGCAGCACCACCGTGTTCGGGGTGAGGTGGTGCGGCTGGAGCCCGTGGAACTCGAAGAAGGAGCGGAAGAAGCCGCTCGCCGGCAGTCCCAAGCCGCGCATAAGGTGCAAGCGGAACACGACCTGCTCTCCCTCCTCCGGCGCCGGCACTATTTCCCTCTCCGGCGCGGCACGGGCTCGCACTAGGCCCACGCCGGGGAGGCGGCGCGTCCTGCGGAGAAACTCGATGTGGTCGTCGTCCACCTCGGAGCCGTCCCATACGCCGGAGCGCACGGCGGGAGGTGCGGCGGCGGAGGAAGAACTCATCGTCGCAAGCGTGGCGTAGCTCGGTGCGGCGGCAGCAAGAGGAAGAAGAAGCAAGAAGGAAGCAAGGGGAGTAGGGGAGATGGGCGCGCGTGCTTCGCCGCTCCCTTCCTCCCGCCTACTTATAGGCTCATGGGCTGAGAAGCCGATGGGGCGGGCGTGGGATTAACTGCGCCCCGGCCCCCACGCCCCCCACGATCTACCACACGCAGTAACTGTGTGCAGTTACGGCGTGGGAAACCCAACCGTCCGCACGGCCGCAACAAATCCGCTCGTGTGCCGAGGCACGGTAGTGGCGGGCCCCGCCTGAGGTCCTGCCCGTCGCGCGCGTGGGTGGGCAGACTGACCCTGCCACGTGGCGCCACGCGACGGACCTGCAACGGGCGGCTGCCCGGAAGCTTATCGGGCACGCTGCCAGGGACCCCGCCGCGATGTTCAAACTCTGTAAGAAGCAAGACGGCATTCTGCGAGTCCAACTCCAATTAGTCGGCCTGGAGGAAGACGGCGAGCAAGGCCGAGGTTCCACCCCCAGAGAGATGAAACTGTTGAGGCTCCCTGACGCGTTTCCCACGGCGCCTCACCAGCTTCGGGGACTACTGTCGGAGTAATGGGCCACGGGTAGGCTAACCCGAGCCCCAGAACTGTTCAAAAGATCGAGGCAGACTGCGCCCCTCAAGACCCCGCGATGAAGAGCCGCCTCCTGGGAGGCGGCGGCAACTATCCCTCACGGCCGAGTCCATGGGACGGCTTCGAGTTAAGCCGACTCTTGGCTGACGACTTCGAGATGAGCCGACTCTTGGCTGGCGACTTCAAGATAAGACGACTATGGGAGTCAGCCCGCGACTCCAACCATCTCCTGCCTTCGCCACGATGGACGGGGTGGGGTATGGTCACTGTGTGGCCGTCTCTACCCTGCCTATGAGGGGTTGGCATGGCTACAGTGCGCCGTATCGCCGGAGATCTCCATCGTGGCGCGACACTGTTGCCATGCCTGCCCTGACCTCAGCCTCAGTGGGTGGCGCTCTGTGCCCACGACGGCCTACCTATACGGCCCGGAGACGGCGGGACCCGCCCATCAGCGGGAGAACAAAAGACGGCGAGAGCGCCCCGAAGACGAACCCGTGGGAGTCGGCCCCCTGGAGTCGGCCGGCCCCTCCCACGGGCCCCGCGAGCCATTAACCAGACAAGACGGGGAATGGCGACAGTGATCGTCCGCCAGACGGCGACACTGTTGCCATGACACCATGACCAAGCCAGCGTCATCAGAAGCACTGCTATAGTACCAGGCCTGTCGGCGGGGCCCGCCAGTCGGCGGGCCCCAACAGTCGGCGGAGAAGACGGCTGCCTGAGAGACAGACGGCTGGGACCCGCGCCCAGCCGGATTACCATTGTATCCCTGGGGGGCAGGCCTATATAAGCCCCCCGGGGCACCCATGCAAGGGGGATATAGCTTCTCTAGTATTAGACCCGATCATATTGGAAGGAGGGAGCTAGCCTTGCCCTCTCCTACCTCCAAAAACAGCTCTAGGAGCAACCTTGTATTCACTTTGCCATAGTGATCATGCGGAGACCCCGCAGAGCAGCAGTAGGGGTGTTATCTCCTCGGAGAGCCCTGAAGCTGGGTAAGATCCGCTGGCGTGCATGTCTTCGCCTCATCCCGCTTCCGGGCGCCGGCGATGTTCTACTCGCTCCCACCATGATAAGCCATCCTTTAGCATATGTCGCACCCAACCCCCGACATCCGCGTTCAGCACATGTTCAGCTTGATGACGTCCCTCGTGCTCGTGATCCAGTTGAGGACAAGGGTGAGTTCCGTCAGCACGACGGCGTGGCAATGGTGATGATGATGCTACCGGCGCAGGGCGTTGCCTAAGCACTACGATGGTATGATCGAGGTGTGTAACTGCGGAGGGGGGCACCGCACACGGTTGGAGAGAAACTTGTGTGTTCTAGGGTGCCCCCTGCCCCCGTATATAAAGGAGAAAGGGGGAGGCCGGTCGGCCCTCCTAGGGCGCGCCAGGAGAGGGGTATCCTACTAGGACTCCAAGTCCTAGTAGGTTTCCACCTAAGGAGGGGGAAGAAGGAAGGAAGAGGGGGAAGGGAAGGAAAGGGGGGCGCCGCCTCCTTCCCCTAGTCCAATTCGGACCCAGGGGCGCGGCCAGCCCCTCCTGGCCCTTCCTCTCTTCCCACTAAGGCCTATAGAGGCCCATTAGTTCCCCCCGGGGGGTTCCGGTAACCCCTCCGGCACTCCGGTTTTACCCGAAACTTTCTGGAACACTTCCGGTGTCCGAATATAGCCGTCCAATATATCAATCTTTATGTCTAGACCATTTCGAGACTCCTTGTCATATCCATGATATTTTCCGGGACTCTGAACAAACTTCGGTCATCAAAAACACATAACTCATAATACATATCGTCATCGAACGTTAAGCGTGCAGACCCTACGGGTTCGAGAACTTATTAGACATGACCGATACACATCTCCGGTGAATAACCAATACCAGAACCTGGATGCTCATATTGGCTCCCACATATTCTACGAAGATTTTTATCGTTCAAACCGCATAACAACATACGTTGTTCCCTTTGTCATCGGTATGTTACTTGCCCGAGATTCGATCATCGGCATCATCATACCTAGTTCAATATCGTTACTGGCAAGTCTCTTTACTCATTCCGTAATACTTCATCCTGCAACTAACTCATTAGTTACAATGCTTGCAAGGCTTATAGTGATGAGCATTACCGAGAGGGCCCAGAGATACCTCTCCGAAACACAGAGTGACAAATCCTAATCTCGATCTATGCCAACCCAACAAACACCTTCGGAGACACCTATAGAGCATCTTTACAATCACCTATTTACATTGTGACGTTTGATAGCACACAAGGTGTTCCTCCGGTATTCGGGAGTTGCATAATCTCATAGTCCGAGGAACATGTATAAGTCATGAAGAAAGTAGTAGCAATGAAACTGTAACGATCATAATGCTAAGCTAACGGATGGGTCATGTCCATCACATCATTCTCCTAATGATGTGATCCCGTTCATCAAATGACAACACATGTCTATGGTTAGGAAACATAACCGTCTTTGATTACCGAGCTAGTCAAGTAGAGGCATACTAGGGACAATATGTTTTGTCTATGTATTCACACATGTACTAACTTTCCGGTTAATACAATTCTAGCATGAATAATAAACATTTACCATGATATAAAGAAATATAAATAACAACTTTATTATTGCCTCTAGGGCATATTTCCTTTAGTCTCTCACTTGCGCTAGAGTCAATAGTCTAGTCTACATCGCCATGTGATTTAACATCAATAGTTCACATTGTATGTGTTTAACACCCATAGTTCACATCACCATGTGACCAACAACCAAAGGGTTTACTAGAGTCAATAATTTAGTTCACATTGCTATGTGAATAACACCCAAAGAGTACTAAGGTGTGATCATGTTTTGCTTGTGAGAGAAGTTTAGCCAACAGGTCTGCCACATTCAGAGCCGTATGTATTTTGCAAATATTCTATGTCTACAATGCTCTGCATAGAGCTACTTTAGCTAATTGCTCCCACTTTCAATATGTATCCAGATTGAGACTTAGAGTCATCTAGATCAGTGTAAAAGCTTGCATCGACGTAACTCTTTACGAAGAACTCTTTATCACTTCCATAACCGAGAAATATTTCCTTAGTCCTCACTAAGGATAATTTTTACCGTTGTCCAGTGATCTACTCCTAGATCACTATTGTACCCCCTTTCCAAACTCATGGCAAGGTACACAATAGGTCTGGTACACAAAATAGCATACTTTATAGAACCTATGACTGAGGCATAGTGAATGACTTTCATTCTCTTTCTATCTTCTGCCGTGGTCGGGCTTTGAGTCTTACTCAACTTTACACCTTGTAACACAGGCAAGAACCCTTTCTTTGACTGATCCATTTCGAACTTTTTCAAAAAAAATACTTTATCAAGGTATGTGCTTTGTTAAAGTCCAATTAAGCGTCTTGATCTATCTCCATAGATCTTAATGCCCAATATGTAAGAAGCTTCACCGAGGTCTTTCATTGAAAAACTCTTATTCAAGTATCCCTTTATGCTATCCAGAAATTATATCATTTCCAATCAACAATATGTCATCCACATATAATATTAGAAATGCTACAAAGCTCCCACTCACTTTCTTGTAAATACAGGCTTCTACAAAAGTCTGTATAAAACCATATGCTTTGATCACACTATCAAGTGTTTATTCCAACTCCGAGAGGCTTGCACCAGTGCATAAATAGATCGCTGGAGCTTGCACACTTTGTTAGCACCCTTTGGATCGACAAAACCTTCTGGTTGCATCATATACAACTCTTCTTCCAGAAATCCATCCAGGAATGTAGTTTTGACCTCCATCTGCGAAATATCATAATCATAAAATGCAGCAATTGCTAACATGATTCAGACAGACTTAAGCATCACTGCAGTTGAGAAAATCTCATTGTAGTCAACACCTTGAACTTGTCGAAAACTTTTTGCAACAAGTCGAGCTTTGTAGATACTACTGTCAATGTCTGTCTTCCTATGGAAGATCCATTTATTTTCTATGGCTTGCCGATCATCGGGCAAGTCCACCAAAGTCCACACTTTGTTCTCATACATGGACCCCATCTCAGATTTCATGGCCTCAAGCCATTTCACGGAATCTGGGCTCATCATTGCTTCCTCATAGTTCGTAGCTTCATCATGGTCTAGTAACATGACTTCTAGAACAGGATTACCGTACCACTCTCGTGCGGACCGTACTCTGGAAGACCTATGAGATTTGGTAGTAACTTGACCTGAAGTTTCATGATCATCATCATTAGCTTTCTCACTAATTGGTGTGGGAATCACTAGAACTGATTTCTGTGATGAACTACTTTCCAATTCGGGAGAAGGTACAATTACCTCATCAAGTTCTACTTTCCTCCCACTCATTTCTTTCGTGAGAAACTCGTTCTCTAGAAAGGATCAATTTTTAGCAATAAATATTTTGCCTTCGGATCTGTGATAGAAGGTGTACCAAAAGTTTCCTTTGGGTATCCTATGAAGACGCACTTCTCCGATTTGGGTTCGAGCTTATCAGGTTGAAGATTTTTCAAATAAGCATCGCAACCCCAAACTTTAAGAAATGACAACTTAGGTTTCTTGCCAAACCATAGTTCATACGGTGTTGTCTCAATGGATTTTGACATTGCGCTGTTTAAAGTGAATGCAACTATCTCTAATGCATAACCCTAAAATGATAGTGGTAAATCAGTAAGAGACATCATAGATTGCACCATATCCAATAAAGTGCGGTTATGACGTTCAGACACACCATTACACTCTGGTGTTTTAGGTGGTGTGAGCTGTGAAACTATTCCACATTGTTTTAAATGAAGGTTAAACTCGTAACTCAAATATTCTCCTCCATGATCAAATCGTAGAAACTTTTATTCTTGTTATGATGATTCTCCACTTCACTCTGAATTTTTTTGAACTTTTCAAATGTTTCAGAATTGTGTTTCATTAAGTAGATATACCCATATCTGCTCAAATCATTTGTGAAGGTAAGAAAATAATGATACCCGCCACGAGTCTCAACATTCATCGGACTGCATACATCGGTATGTATTATTTCCAATAAGTCATTAGTTTGTTCCATTGTTCCGAAGAACGGAGTTTTAGTCATCTTGCCCATAAGGCACGGTTCGCAAGTATCAAATGATTCATAATCAAGTGATTCCAAAAGTCCATCTTTATGGAGTTTCTTCATGTGCTTTACACCGATATGACCCAAATGGCAGTGCCACAAATAAGTTGCACTATCATTATCAACTTTGCATCTTTTGGCATTAATATTATGAATATGTGTATTAGCACGATCGAGATTCAATAAACCATCAACATTGGGTGTATGACCATAGAAGGTTTTATTCATGTAAACAGAATAACAATTATTCTCTGTCTTAAATGAATAACCGTATTGCAACAAACATGATCTAATCCTAATCATGCTTAACGCAAAACACCAAATAACATTTATTTAGGTTCAACACTAATCCCTAAAGTGTAGGGAGTGTGCGATGATCAATCTTGGAACCACTTCCAACATACATTGTCACTTCATCCTTAACTAGTCTCTATTTATTCTGTAACTCCTGTTTCGAGTTACCAATCTTAGCAACCGTACAAGTATTGAATATCGAGGGGCTACCATGAACACTAGCAAGGTACACATCAATAACCTGTATATCAAATATACCTTTGTTCACTTTGCCATCCCTCATATCCGCCAAATATTTGGGGTAGTTCCGCTTCTAGTGACCATTTCCTTTGCAGTAGAAGCACTCAGTTTCAGGCTTAGGTCTAGCTTTGGGCTTCTTCACGGGAGTGACAACTTGCTTGATATTCTACTAGAAGTTCCCTTTCTTTACCTTTACCCTTTTCTTGAAACTAGTGGTCTTGTCAATCATCAACACTTGATGCTCTTTCTTGATTTCTACCTTCATCGATTTCAGCATCACAAAGAGCTCGGGAATCTTTTTCGTCATCCCTTGCATACTATAGTTCATCACGAAGTTCCAGTAACTTGCTGATGGTGACTAGAGAACTCTGTCAATCACTATCTTATCTGGAAGATTAACTCCCACTTGATTCAAGTGATTGTAGTACCCAGGCATTCAGAGCACTTGCTCACTAGCTGAGCAATTCTCCTCCATATTTTTAGGCAAAGTACTTCTCAAAGGTCTCATACCCTCTTGACACAGGCATGAGTATGAAATACCAATTTAACATCTCATATGCTCCGTGGCGTTCAAAACGTTTTTGAAGTCCCGGTTCTAAGCCGTAAAGCATGGTGCATAAAACTATCAAGTAGTCATCATATTGGGCTAGCCAAACGTTCATACGTCCGCATCTGCTCCTACAATAGGTCTGTCACCTAGCGGTGCATCAAGGACATAATTCTTCTTTGCATCAATGAGGATAGACCTCAGATTCACGCACCCAGTCCGCATCATTGCTACTATCATCTTTCAACTTAGTTTTCTCTAAGAACATATTAAAAACATAGGGAAACTACAACACGAGCTATTGATCTACAACATAATTTGCAAAATACTATCAGGACTAAGTTCATGATAAATTAAAGTTCAATTAATCATATTAATTAAGAACTCCCACTTAGATAGACATCCCTCCAGTCATCAAAATGATCACGTGATCCAAATCAACTAAACCATGTCAGATCATCACGTGAGATGGAGTAGTTTTCAATGGTGAACATCACTATGTTGATCATATCTACTATATGATTCACACTCGACCTTTCGGTCTCCAGTGTTCCGAGGTCATATCTGCATATGCTAGGCTCGTCAAGTTAACCCAAGTATTCTGCATGTGCAAAACTAGCTTGCACCCATTGTATGTGAACGTAGAGCCTATCACACCCGATCATCACGTGGTGTCAATCTCAGCACAAAGAACTGCCGCAACGGTGCATACTCAGGGAGAACACTTATACCTTGAAATTTAGTAAGGGATTATCTTATAATGCTACCGCCGTACTAAGAAAAATAAGATGCATAAAAGATAAACATCACATGTAATCAAAATATGTGACATGATATGGCCATCATCATCTTGTGCTCATGATCTCTATCACCGAAGCATCGTCATGATCTCCATCATCACCGGTGTGACACCTTGATCTCCATCATAGCATCGTTGTCGTCTTGCCAACTAATGCTTCTACGACTATTGCTACCGCTTAGTGATAAAGCAAAACAATTACATTGTGACAGCCTGAGTTTTGGCCATTTCTTTTTCTTTTGTTTCTCCGAGGTTTTTGCGTAAGTTTTCTTTTTTCGTGGCTTTGTGGTTTGGAAACTGAAGAAGATGCCCTCTTCTTTGTTTCCAGAGTGGCTTGTCATTCCCAAATCCTTCCCTAGACCCTATCATTTTCATCCTAGCCCAAATCCCAATGTTCTTTTTATTGGGAATATTCCTTTTCTATTAGAGGAATAACTCAAATTGCCCTAGGTTGTGAAGCAACCTATATTTCCATCACTCCTAAAATTCCCAAATAATTCTCATAAATTGTCTGGGTCATATCTTGATCAAATATGGCAAAACTTTTCATTGCCATGATCTAAAATAATCCTCCAATAATTCATTTCCTATTTTGCCCTAAATGGCACATTGTCAAGCAAGTGCTATTTACTTTTCTCAATTGGCCTCAAACTCCTTGGACACCGTTTCCTGTCCATATCATTCCCACATGCCAAAATGCAACCTCATTTGCCTAGTAATTATTTAATTATGTTTTTCCAAAGTTTCCGTCCTCAAAGAAGCTTTGTGAAGGAGGTGCAAGCTAGGCATATTCAAATGAGTTGCCATTTTGCATGATCCTTCATATCATCATATCATATCCCTCCACCAAAGTAGAGCTCATGTCATGCCTCCATGTCAGATCATCTTCAATTCTTAGTTTCTGGACAAAATTTCAGTTTGTGAAGCAAGTATATTTTATCTTGCTCCATTATGGCTGAAAAGTTTTCTAGGCCTTCTAGTATCCATATAACTTATCTCCACCCATTTTGGGCATAGTTCATCAAGCCATTATTCCTCTAGAATTTTTGGAAGTTTCTGTCCAAAGGAGATGTTTGTGAAGCAAGTACCATTTTGGCTTGGCCAATTGGTATGAGACGTTATGAGTACACCTTCCTGATCAAGTTTCTGGACCAGATTATGCAGTTGCAAAGCAAGTGCATTAAATCTTGGTCCATTTCTGCCAAAATCCCCAGGATTGTAGTCCTTCCTAAGCTAATCACCCCAGACAATTCCATTGACCACAATCACTTCCCTGTTGATCACCAGTGCACGGCCAAGTTTACTGCAGTAAACTTCAGACGATGACTACCATTTAACCACTTCGTCTTTAACGAAGTTACCACCTCAGTTGCAACCTACCCAGGAAGGAATCCACCCCAGACATCGTTTGACATCGCTTGTGGCACTGTGTGCACCAGTGCGCGTGGTGACCACCTCTCTGGCATGCCATGGACGCGAGCTGGATGGTTTCTTGCTCGGGCCCCTCCCCCTCTCGTCATCTTCGCGCGCGTGAGCGTGTCCAGAAGCTAGCTCTCGTCATCGCCGTTCCCCTGGACCCCTCCCCCCCTCCGTCCACTTGCTCACTAACGCAAACCGCCGCGTGCCCACAGACGCACAGTGGCGTTTTGGCTTGGTTCGTTGCCGTCGCCTTCCTCCCCGTGCTCCCTAACCTTCTCTTCCCCGTGGGCTCCTCCCTGTGCCACGTAGTCGCCTTCTGTCAAGCCCATGTGTGAGCACACGCGTCCGCGGCGCCGGACATGTATCCACGGTGATGCCAGCTCGACCTCTTCGCCCCGCGCCTATTTAAGCCCACCCCGAGTCCTCCCGAGCACTCCACCAGCCTCACCTCATTCCCAGGACCCCGTCCAGGCTCTTCTTGAGCTCTAGGAGCTCTCCTCGCTGCCTGTCGCCACCATGGCCACCGCGAATCTCGGCTTAAATTAGAGCCATCCGAGCCCTCCCCATCCCTCCTAACCTCGCCATAGCTCCAACCAGACCCCGCCGGTCCTCCCCGTGCCCTCGCCCACCGCTGGAGCCACCTTGGCCGCAAGCCCCATCGCTGCCCGAAGATGCCGTCCGTCGTGGCCGTAACTCCGCTGGCTACACTGCTCCTCGGGTGCTCCTCTCGTTGCCTTCGGGTGCGGGCCGTCGCCCCGAGCTCACCGGTGGTCAGAGCAGGGCAAACAGTAGTCGGAGCCCGCCGGACGGTCGCTGGAGCCGTGCTCCTCCCTCTGCCCCGTCGGGCGAGCCCGAGGAAGGAGACGAAGGCCCCGTCCCAGCAGGCCAGTGGGCCCTCAGCCCCACATGTCGGTGGGCAGGCGTTGACCCCGCCTGCCTAGCTGGATAAGTGATAGGCCCCGCAGCCCGTGGGACCCGCCCGTCAGCGACTCAGCCCGGATCCCACCTGGCAGCCACACGCGTTCACCCCGCTGACGCTAACGTGGCAAGTGGAGACGTATTTGGGCGCGTGCATTTTCATCTCCGGAAAGCGTATTTTCTCAAAACCCGTTTCTGCCTTATCCACTCCACGGACTTGTTTGTGATGATATTTTTGCAGAAAAGTCCCTGATCTTCATGACCTCACAACTTTTTGCTCGCAACTCCTTTTGAGGTGAATCCAAAGCCCACTTCTTCGTTTCGTAAAGCCCGTTCTGTTAGTCACACTTTCACCATTGATTAACGTTCTGAAAATGACCATTTTACCCTTGCATGTAAACAGCCCCTCCGGGAGAGGACTGTTTCCGGCGAAACTTTCCGCGGCTTCACCGCACTTCTCCTCGGTGCCTTCTTCATCCCCAGGCAACCCACAATACCCACTTGCATGATAGTCATGCATTAGCCATGGTTTTCAACTTGAATCTTTATTAAATGTTTGCTTGTTGAAAAGATGGTTATCGTTGTTCCGGCGATGCTTAATGTTGCATGTTCACTTTCGTGCTATGTAGTCTTGTACTCCGTTATCATGTTCTACCTGCTAGTATTCCTTTCATATGCTTATGCTTTCTAGTAGTACATGTTGATGTTGGTGATGGTTTTCGGTGCATGACTTCCGTCTGTTCCGAGTGCCGTCGTATGCGTGTTCCATTGCATCTAGTTGGTTAAATGCTTACATGGTAGCATTGTTGATACGTCTTGCATGATATTTATTGTTTATGCTAGTGGTCATGCTAGGTTTCTATGAGTAGTGTTATACTTGTGATATTCATGCACGTCATTATGCCATGCTCAGTTGGATATGATTCATTGTTGATATGGTCAATAGTTATGTTGTACCCTCATGCTTATGTTGATATCATGCTCATGCATTGTAATTGCATCATGTTATTTTATCATGGCTCACCATATTTGCATTCAACTTTAACCGGATTAAATTGAACTTGAACAACTGTTGGCTGAGTCATGGTGCCACCATATCGAGCTGACTAGTGCAACCACGCTTACCTTTATGGGAGGGTCCTAACTGGGTCTATTGTCATGCCTCTCGCCGGTGCCTCCAACAAGGGAAGGTTATGGGCATGCGGTACCCTGGCCCGGTAAGCAGACATAACCTTGTGTGCCCGTAGTTGGATGATAAGCGCTTTTATCCCCGTTTGGGACCGTTTTGACATGACGGTGGCCGTTGGTGTCTGGGGTAGACACGGGGCCACGCATGACTTAGCTCAGTGGGGAGTGAGTAGGACTGGCTGGGAGAGTGTCATGGCAGTAGGACGGTTTTGTCGGAACACCGTTGGTCCACCCAAATGGGAGTGCAAGGCCATGGGTTCCATGGTGTGGGTAAAGTGTGCTAACCTCTGAAGAGTGTATACTAAATCTATTGATAACCAAGCCCACGGATAAGGGCCCAGTTTGTGTCGGTCACACTATCGGTCAACAGTAATAATAATGATGTGCTTAATAACAACCCCGTTTCGATGATGAGATAGTGGATTATGTGATCTGTGTATGATCACCGTTTGGTTACGAGGTAACCCGTTGAACCAAGAGTGGTTCCGTTTGTGATCCGTGAATGATCACTATTTGGTTAGGAGGTAACCCGTTGAACCAAGTGTGGTTCCATTTGTGATCTGTGAGGGATCACCGTGGTATCGAGGATATGGAGTTGTTGGATATCCGTGATGTTGTGCGAGAATCGTGGGTAAAGATCAAGCTCCTTGTGGTCATTTAATGATTACTGCGTTATTGTTTATACCAAGCTTGATTTGATCCTAAGATGATCGTGTGATGTCTGAGGTTGGTAAGTGATGCATGTGTTGGTTCCGAGGTAACCCGAGCAGAATAAGTGGTGCATATAGTGTCATCATGTTGCATGCTAGTATCGTCAGATTCATATGTTCATGCCATGTTCATGTTGTTCTAACTGTATCATGTTCATGTTGTTCATGCTATGTTGTTCTGATGATCTCATGATAATCCCTGCTTAACCTGTAATTGCCATGCTATTGTTTGCCTTGAATGCTTCTGGTTGTTGTGAGCTTGCAAGTACATTCAATGTACTGGCCTGGTGTGTCATGCCAGCTTGCAGGTTAAGCCGGATTTGATTGCTTGTTTGCCATGGATTCTTTGTTTGCGAGCCAGGACAAGCATTCCAGCTAGAGTCCCTGCGGAGCGCAGTTCACCACCATGATCGTTGTTCTGCTGCTAGAGTTATTCCACTTCTTCGAGTTGTTCTACTGCTTGCATAGAGCAACAGTGGCAGGCATAGTGTCGCTGTGCTGATGTAATTCCCTGATATATTGGAAACCCATGTACCCAAATAGATTGTAATAAAGAGCTGATTTTTCTATGCTAAGCAGTGCCATATTGTAGAAGACTTCATCTCGATCTCTGGGCTGGAATACGGGGTGTTCTGGTTTTCTCTGAGCCGAGGTGCCACAGGCTTGGAATCAGAGCAGGTCTGGTTGTAGGATGCCCTAGCCCGCGCAAACGTTAGAAAGCGGTAGTATAGACCCCAGTTGGTTTGTTGCACTTGATTGCTGCATTTATTTGTCGCATAGCATGGATATAGATTATTATTTTGTCACTAACGGTTAATCTTGTGAGTGTAGGCGGTATCGGTTTCGATCCACTACCTGCACCCTCTTTCTTAGCATGCCTGCTCTTTGGTGTTTGGCATCATCTCTGTCCCAGCAGAGTGATGCCTGGTGCCAAGTGTTGAAGACACCTTTTGCAGGAGTTATGCTCAGGTATCACGTTGATATTTTCCCGCCATCCACCCATATTATTTCGGTGATAGACTTGTCTCTATCCCGAATCGTGCCCTCCATCTCATCCCCTTGGCAACCTTTGCTGATCTTTGTTATCAGAAAAGGGCAATGCCATTGAACCCAGTCTTCCACAGTTATCTTGCCCTGTCATTTCAATCTTTGGACGTGTACGATTTCCCTTTCGTACGCTTGACGATGAGGTAGTCGTGATCGTTGTGTCTCGCTACATGATCACCAAGTCCGTCCTCGCCTCTGTATCCATCCAGATCAAGCCGGTGTTCAGCCAGTGCTTAGTGTAGCTTCGGTTACGCCAACTCCTTCCACACATGGATATAATTTTCGTGCACACCGCCACAACATATTAGACCGTAATACCGAAGTTTCCGCGAGATTTGCGTGCTTAGGTATGCATGCATATTATTGTTGTGACTAGCAGTAATATGTGAGATTGCTTGATTAATTTTATTAGTATGCTTGTGTGCTTTTGTTTCCGTCGTTTCTTTTGTTTCTTTGGGCCTTCGGTGTTACAAATTTTCCCCTATTAAAGTACTCATCAACCGACACCGGACCCGAAGAGTCCGCACGGAATGCATATATTTGGAAACTCAGCTAAACAGAATGGAATTACCAGCTGACTGCAGTAAAATTTGGAATATCTCGTCTGAATGCAAAAGAAATCCTGGATGGACCGTTAGTATCAAGTTTGCATTAGTGTGTCCTCCTCACGAAAGTATGAAATTCCTAGCTGACTGCATTGAGATTGGGGATATATGATCGTGATACTGAATAAATAAGTCTCCCTCAGTGTGCACTCTTCATATAAGAAATGATCAAATCAGCAAGAAAATAAATTGTGTGCAAGATTGACAGAATATTATCAGTCAAAGGTATGGCTCAGATACAAGTTTAATTCTTCGTTAAGGATGATTTTAAAACATGATATGCCCAGAAGCAAGCAGAAATATGGCATGTATTCAATACTCAGAAAGGAGGATAGTCGTGCAAAACCTCGTTTCATATCAGAAATCAACATCGGAAATATTAAGATGGTATGTATATGTGGTAATCGGTCCGCATATCACAATGAGAAGCTTCTGGTATAAGCAACCCACTTTTCCCTCGCAAGCAACCAGAGAAGCTTCCAAGGCAAGATTCATCTTTCTCAGTATGATACAGGGATGATTTCCTGTGCAAGGTACTCTGCCTTCTTCAGTAAGCAACCGCAAAAGTTTCCGGCATAAGGTACCGAGTCTTTCCCCAGCAAAGTCTTTAAGGGGGTAAGATTCTGAAGCACAATACCCAATCTTCTTCGGCAAGCTGTCTGATGAAAGTTTCAAGCACAAGCCATCCAATATTCCTCAGTGAGGCATTGGTACAATATAGTACCCAGTGGATTGACACAATTGGCACTAAATCCTAAGATCAGATCCACAACAATTTGGTCCGAAGCAAGAATTAGTCAGAATACACGTCTGTCTCGGGAATCAGATTCTCATATATATGCGGTGAGCATACCACCAAGATCTTACAAGTCACTCGGATGAGGATCTGATAGCTACGTGAGGATGGAAGAAGAAAGCCAGTATACACCGCAGTGTGACAAAAGGATTATGAGGATTGACGACATCAATGAGCTCAGTACAAGTACCTGTGAACCTGGAAAATGATCCTGATGAGCCCTTGTCCCCTTTTTTCTCCAATGATGACACCACGCCTGTGGTCTGAGATGTTTTTAGCTATTTGGGGTGGATGCCAATTTTGATTTCTCTTCAACGACTGTCACGAGTTCTGAGCTGCTTTTCGGCCGTCTCGTACAACTGTTGGGTTTCTTTTTGTGACAATATCCCTATAGCTGCTTTTAGGCTATTGTAGGGAGATGCCACCTTCTTCTTATCAACCCGCTCTCATACTCCGAGCTGCTTTTCGGCCGTCCTGAGCCGTGGTTGAGTTATTTCAGTAATGTCCGAGATCTGAGTTGTAAAGACCGTTCTAGTGGCTACTGATTTATTTGCCGATTTCTTGCAAGGGTTCGGATGATCATTTTCCTGCGGTGAGAACTTGATGGGTGTTGAACCTGCCATTTAATGGGTTACCCTATCAGAAAAATGAGGATAAGCTACGATTGCCGAAAAATTGCACCGACAGTACCTATGATCATACGAAGAAGCAATATGGCCCAACTCTTTCAGCCAAGGATCCAAACCAAGAAAACAATAATGAAGGAGCAAGACCAGTGATGCATGTATGAAAATTGTTGCACGACCCCATGATGCAGATACCCCGGATAGTCTAAGTCAGTATTGATCCACATGGATATGCCTACAGCATGAGTAATCAGTATGAGGAATAACAATCTCAAAGCATGAGTCCTCACCTATGTGAATCATCATGGATAGCTGTCGTGAACAATTTTTTTCCGTCAGAACCACCGTCAGTCAAGTCTGCAGATATTATCATACATGTCAAACCCTTATGCTAGCCACGACAGGCGACAATCAAATATTTGGTACGGATCCGATACTCAAGACAGTGGAACCAGTTAAGATGATTCAGAAACTTCCGCGATGAGTCAGAACCTGTGAGGAAATGATTATGCTTCAACTCACAGTTTGAAACCCGAAAGACCTGCCTTTAGCGGAGAAACCCAATGCAAGGAGTCAGAGCTTGAGTTTTCATCAAACAAATCTGATCATCATTATATGAAAGGTTGTCAGTCTCGGGTGGCACACCCAGCAGAAATCACTCTCGGATTTGCGAGACAGTCATATATTTCAGCATGAAAACAAATCACACTCAACTAAGTCAGGAGATCTAAAAAAGAAATGGGAGCTTATATAAGCATGAACAAGCAAGGTAAGATCTGTCAGAATGTGGATACAGTAAAGCAAACTAACCCAGGGCTAGTCAGATCAAAATTTAGTGGGAACAACAATAAATGAAAAAGGATACCCGAGTTGGAAACGGTTTCCTTAAGTCAGTATATTCATACTTGTTCCCTGAGCAACTAAATCTCGAGGACGCGATTTCTTTAAGGGGGTAAGGTTTGTGACAGCCTAAGTTTTGGCCCTTTCTTTTTCTTTTGTTTCTCCGAGGTTTTTGCTTGAGTTTTCTTTTTCCGTGGCTTTGTGGTCTGGAAACTAAAGAAGATGCCCTATTCTTTGTTTCCAGAGTGGCTTGTCATTCCCAAACCATTCCCTAGACCCTATCATTTTAATCCTAGCCCAAATCCCAATATTCTTTTTATTGGGAATATTCCTTTTCTATTAGAGGAATAACTCAAATTGCCCTAGGTTGTGAAGCAACCTATATTTCCATCACCGCTAAAATTCCCAAAAAATTCCCATAAATTTTTTGGGTCATATACTGATCAAATATGGCAAAACATTTCATTGCCATAATCTAAAATAATCCTCCAATAATTCATTTCCTATTCTGCCCTAAATGGCACATTGTGAAGCAAGTGCTATTTTACATTTCCCAATTGACCTCAAATTCCTTGGACACCTTTTCCTGTCCATATAATTGCCACATGCCAAAATGCAACCTCAATTGCCTAGTAATTATTTAATTATGATTTTCCAAAGTTTCTGTCCTCAAAGAAGATTTGTGAAGGACGTACAAGCTAGGCATATCCAAATGAGTTGTCATTTTGCATGATCCTTCATATCATCATATCATATACCTCCACCAAAGTAGAGCTCATGTCATGCCTCCATGTGAGATCATCTTCAATTCTTAGTTTCTGGACAAAATTTCAGTTTGTGAAGCAAGTATTTTTTATCTTGCTCCATTATGGCTGAAAAGTTTTCTAGGCCTTCTAGTATCCATATAACTTATCTCCACCCATTTTGGGCATAGTTCATCAAGCCATTATTCCTCTAGAATTTTTGGAAGTTTCTGTCCAAAGGAGATGTTTGTGAAGCAAGTACCATTTTGGCTTGGCCAATTGGTATGAGACTTTATGAGCATCTTCACGTGACCAAATGACTCTGCCTTGCCCAATTTGAGATCAATTTGACACTCCATGTGAGTACACCTTCCTGATCAAGTTTCTGGACCAGATTATGTAGTTGCAAAGCAAGTGCGTTAAATCTTGGTCCATTTCCTGCCAAAATCCCCAGGATTGTAGTCCTTCCTAAGCTAATCACCCCAGACAATTCCATTGACCACAATCACTTCCCTGTTGATCACCAGTGCACAACCAAGTTTACTGCAGTAAACTTCAGACGATGACTACCATTTAACCACTTCGTCTTTAACGAAGTTACCACCTCAGTTGCAACCTACCCAGGAAGGAATCCACCCCAGACATCGTTTGACATCGCTTGTGGCACTGTGTGCACTAGTGCGCGTGGTGACCACCTCTCTGGCATGCCATGGATGCGAGCTGGATGGTTTCTTGCTCGGGCCCCTCCCCCTCTCGTCATCTTCGCGCGCGTGAGCGTGTCCAAAAGCTAGCTCTCGTCATCGCCGTTCCCCTGGACCCCTCTCCCCCTCCGTCCGCTTGCTCACTAACGCAAACCGCCGCGTGCCCACAGACGCACAGTGGCGTTTTGGCTTGGTTCGTTGCCGTCGCCTTCCTCCCCGTGCTCCCTGGTCTTCTCTTCCCCGTGGGCTCCTCCCTGTGCCTCTCAGTCGCCTTCCGTCAAGCCCATGTGTGAGCACACGCGTCTGCGGCGCTGGACACGTATCCACGGTGACGCCAGCTCGACCTCTTCGCCCCGCGCCTATTTAAGCCCACCCCGAGTCCTCTCGAGCACTCCACCAGCCTCACCTCATTCCCAGGACCCCGTCCAGCCTCTTCCTGAGCTCTAGGAGCTCTCCTCGCTGCCTGTCGCCACCATGGCCACCTTGAAGCTCGGCTTAAATCAGAGCCATCCGAGCCCTCCCCATCCCTCCTAACCTCGCCATAGCTCCAACCAGACCCCGCCGGTCCTCCCCGTGCCCTCGCCCACCGCTGGAGCCATCTTGGCCGCAAGCCCTATCGCTGCCCGAAGATGCCGTCCGTCGTGGCCGCAACTCCGCTGGCTACACTGCTCCTCGGGTGCTCCTCTCGTTGCCTTCGGGCACGGGCCGTCGCCCCGAGCTCACCGGTGGTTGGAGCAGGGCAAACAGTAGCCGGAGCCGACCAGACGGTCGCTGGAGCCGTGCTCCTCCCTCTGCCCCATCGGGAGAGCGCGAGGAAGGAGACGAAGGCCCCATCCCAGCAGGCCAGTGGGCCCTCAGCCCCACATGTCGGTGGGTAGGCGTTGACCCCGCCTGCCTAGCTGGATAAGTGACAGGCCCCGCAGCCCGTGGGACCCGCCCGTCAGCGACTCAGCCCGGACCCCACCTGGCAGCCACTCGCGTTCACCCCGCTGACGCTAACGTGGCAAGTGGAGACGTATTTGGGCGCGTGCATTTTCATCTCCGGAAAGCGTATTTTCTCAAAACCCGTTTCTGCCTTATCCACTCCACGGACTTGTTTGTGATGATATTTTTGCAGAAAAGTCCCTGATCTTCATGACCTCACAACTTTTTGCTCGCAACTCCTTTTGAGGTGAATCCAAAGCCCACTTCTTCGTTTCGTCAAGCCCGTTCTATTAGTCACACTTTCACTATTTATTAAAGTTCTGAAAATGACCATTTTACCCTTGCACGTAAACAGCCCCTCCGGGAGAGGACTGTTTCCGGCGAAACTTTCCGCGGCTTCACCGCACTTCTCCTCAGTGCCTTCTTCATCCCCAGGCAACCCACAATACCCACTTGCATGATAGTCATGCATTAGCCATGGTTTTCAACTTGAATCTTTATTAAATGTTTGCTTGTTGAAAAGATGGTTATCGTTGTTCCGGCGATGCTTAATGTTGCATGTTCACTTTCGTGCTATGTAGTCTTGTACTCTGTTATCATGTTCTACCTGCTAGTATTCCTTTCATATGCTTATGATTGCTAGTAGTACATGTTGATGTTGGTGATGGTTTTCGGTGCATGACTTCCATCTGTTCCGAGTGCCGTCGTATGCGTGTTCCATTGCATCTAGTTGGTTAAATGCTTACATGGTAGCATTGTTGATACGTCTTGCATGATATTTATTGTTGATGCTAGTGGTCATGCTAGGTTTCTATGAGTAGTGTTATACTTGTGATATTCATGCACGTCATTATGCCATGCTCAGTTGGATATGATTCATTGTTGATATGGTCAATAGTTATGTTGTACCCTCATGCTTATGTTGATATCATGCTCATGCATTGTAATTGCATCATGTTATTTTATCATGGCTCACCATATTTGCATTCAAGTTTAACCGGATTAAATTGAACTTGAACAACTGTTAGCTGAGTCATGGTGCCACCATATCGAGCTGACTAGTGCAACCATGCTTACCTTTATGGGAGGGTCCTAACTGGGTCTATTGTCATGCCTCTCGCCGGTGCCTCCAACAAGGGAAGGTTATGGGCATGCGGTACCCTGGCCCGGTAAGCAGACATAACCTTGTGTGCCCGTAGTTGGATGATAAGCGCTTTTATCCCCGTTTGGGACCGTTTCGACACGACGGTGGCCGTTGGTGTCTGGGGTAGACACGGGGCCACACATGACTTAGCTCAGTGGAGAGTGAGTTGGAGTGGCCGGGAGAGTGTCATGGCAGTAGGACGGTTTTGTCGGAACACTGTTGGTCCACCCAAATGGGAGTGCGAGGCCATGGGTTCCATGGTGTGGGTAAAGTGTGCTAACCTCTGAAGAGTGTATACTAAATCTATCGATAACCAAGCCCGCGGATAAGGGCCCAGTTCGTGTCGGTCACACTATCGGTCAACAGTAATAATAATGATGTGCTTAATAATAACCCTGTTTCGATGATGAGATAGTGGATTATGTGTTTTGTGTATGATCACCGTTTGGTTACGAGGTAACCCATTGAACCAAGAGTGGTTCCGTTTGTGATCCGTGAATGATCACTCTTTGGTTAGGAGGTAACCCGTTGAACCAAGTGTGGTTACGTTTGTGATCCGTGAGGGATCACCGTGGTATCGAGGATATCGAGTTGTTGGATATCCGTGATGTTGTGCGAGAATCATGGGTAAAGATCAAGCTCCTTGTGGTCATTTAATGATTACCGCGTTATTTTTTATACCAAGCTTGATTTGATCCTAAGATGATCGGGTGATGTCTGAGGTTAGTAAGTGATGCATGTGTTGGTTCCGAGGTAACCCGAGCAGAATAAGTGGTGCATATAGTGTCATCATGTTGCATGCTAGTATCGTCAGATTCATATGTTCATGCCATGTTCATGTTGTTCTAACTGTATCATGTTCATGTTGTTCATGCTATGTTGTTCTGATGATCTCATGATAATCCCTGCTTAACCTGTAATTGCCATGCTATTGTTTGCCTTGAATGCTTCTGGTTATTGTGAGCTTGCAAGTACATTCAATGTACTGGCTGGCGTGTCATGCCAGCTTGCAGGTCAAGCCGGATTTGATTGCTTGTTTGCCATGGATTCTTTGTTTGCGAGCCAGGACAAGCATTCCAGCTAGAGTCCCTGCGGAGCGCAGTTCACCACCATGATCATTGTTCTGCTGCTAGAGTTATTCCACTTCTTCGAGTTGTTCTGCTGCTTGCATAGAGCAACAGTGGCAGGCATAATGTCGCTGTACTGATGTAATTCCCTGTTATATTGGAAACCCTTGTACCCAAATAGATTGTAATAAAGAGCTGATTTGTTCTATGCTAAGCAGTGCCATATTCTAGAAGACTTCATCTCGATCTCTGGGCTGGAATACGGGGCATTCCAGTTTTCTCTGAGCCGGGGTGCCACAGGCTTGGTATCAAAGCAGGTCTGGTTGTAGGATGCCCTAGCCCGCGCAAACGTTAGAAAGCGGTAGTATAGACCCCGGTTGGTTTGTTGCACTTGATTGCTGCATTTGTTTGTCGCATAGCATGCATATAGATTATTATTTTGTCACTAACGGTTAATCTTGTGAGTGTAGGCGGTATCGGTTTCGATCCACTACCTGCACCCTCTTTCTTAGGATGCCTGCTCTTTGGTGTTTGGCATCATCTCTGTCCCAGCCGAGTGATGCCTGGTGCCAAGTGTTCAAGACACATTTTGCAGGAGTTATGCTCAGGTATCACGTTGATATTTTCCCGCCATCCACCCATATTATTTCGGTGATAGACTTGTCTCTATCCCAAATCGTGCCCTCCATCTCATCCCCTTGGCATCCTTTGATGATCTTTGTTATCAGAAAATGGCAATGCCATTGAACCCAGTCTTCCACAGTTATCTTGCCCTGTCATTTCATTCTTTGGACGTGTACGATTTCCCTTTTGTACGCTTGATGATGAGGTAGTCGTGATCGTTGTGTCTTGCTACATGATCACCAAGTCCGTCCTCGCCTCTGTATCCATCCAGATCAAGCCGGTGTTCAGCCAGTGCTTAGTGTAGCTTAGGTTACGCCAACTCCTTCCACACATGGATATAATTTTCGTGCACACCGCCACAACATATTAGACCGTAATACCGAAGTTTCCGGGAGATTTGTGTGCTTAGGTATGCATGCATATTATTGTTGTGAGTAGCAGTAATATGTGAGATTGCTTGATTAATTTTATTAGTATGCTTGTGTGCTTTTGTTTCCATTGTTTCTTTTGTTTCTTTGGGCCTTCGGTGTTACAAAATTTCCCCTATTAAAGTACTCATCAGCCGACACCGGACCCGAAGAGTCCGCAAGGAATGCATATATTTGGAAACTCAGCTAAACAGAATGGAATTACCAGCTGACTGCAGTAAAATTTGGAATATCTCGTCTGAATGCAAAAGAAATCCTGGATGGACCGTCAGTATCAAGTTTGCATTAGTGTGTCCTCCTCACGAAAGTATGAAATTCCTAGCCGACTGCATTGAGATTGGGGATATATGATCGTGATACTGAATAATTAAGTCTCCCTCAGTGTGCACTCTTCATAGAAGAAATGATCAAATCAGCAAGAAAATAAATTGTGTGCAAGATTGACAGAATATTATCAGTCAAAGGTATGGCTCAGATACAAGTTTAATTCTTCGTTAAGGATGATTTTAAAACATGATATGCCCAGAAGCAAGCAAAAATATGGCATGTATTTAATACTCAGAAAGGAGGATAGTCGTGCAAAACCTTGTTTCATATCAGAAATCAACATCGGAAATATTAAGATGGTATGTATATGTGGTAATCGGTCCGCATATCACAATGAGAAGCTTCTGGTATAAGCAACCCACTTTTCCCTCGCAAGCAACTAGAGAAGCTTCCAAGGCAAGATTCATCTTTCTCAGTATGATACAGGGATGATTTCCTGTGCAAGGTACTCTGCCTTCTTCAGTAAGCAACCGCAAAAGTTTCCGGCATAAGGTACCGAGTCTTTCCCCAGCAAAGTCTTTAAGGGGGTAAGATTCTGAAGCACAATACCCAATCTTCTTCGGCAAGCTGTCTGATGAAAGTTTCAAGCACAAGCCATCCAATATTCCTCAGTGAGGCATTGGTACAATATAGTACCCAGTGGATTGACACAATTGGCAGTAAATCCTAAGATCAGATCCACAACAATTTGGTCCGAAGCAAGAATTAGTCAGAATACACGTTTGTCTCAGGAATCAGATTCTCATATATATGCGGTGAGCATACCACCAAGATCTTACAAGTCACTCGGATGAGGATCTGACAACTACGTGAGGATGGGAGAAGAAAGCCAATATACACCGCAGTGTGACAAAGGATTATGAGGATTGACGACATCAATAAGCTCGGTACAAGTACTTGTGAACCTGGAAAATGATCCTGATGAGCCCTTGTCCCCTTTTTTCTCCAATGACGACACCACGCCTGTTGTCTGAGATGTTTTTAGCTATTTGGGGTGGATGCCGATTTTTATTTCTCTTCAACGACTGTCACGAGTTCTGAGCTGCTTTTCGGCCGTCTCGTACAACTGTTGGGTTTCTTTTTGTGACAGTATCCCTATAGTTGCTTTTAGGCTATTGTAGGGAGCTGCCACCTTCTTCTTATCAACCCGCTCTCATACTCCGAGCTGCTTTTCGGCCGTCCTGAGTCGTGGTTGAGTTATTTCAGTAATGTCCGAGATCTGAGTTGTAAAGACCGTTCTGGTGGCTACTGATTTATTTGCCGATTTCTTGCAAGGGTTCGGATGATCATTTTCCTGCGGTGAGAACTTGATGGGTGTTGAACCTGCCATTTAATGGGTTACCCTGTCAGAATAATGAGGATAAGCTACGATTGCCGAAAAATTGCACCGACAGTACCTATGATCATACGAAGAAGCAATATGGCCCAACTCTTTCAACCAAGGATCCAAACCAAGAAAACAATAATGATGGAGCAAGACCAGTGATGCAGGTATGAAAATTGTTGCACGACCCCATGGTGCAGATACCCCGGATAGTCTAAGTCAGTATTGATCCACATGGATATGCCTACAGCATGAGTAATCGGTATGAGGAATAACAATCTCAAAGCATGAGTCTCACTTATGTGAATCATCATGGATAGCTGTCGTGAACAAATTTTTTCCGTCAAAACCACCGTCAGTCAAGTCTGCAGATATTATCATACAGGTCAAACCCTTATGCTAGCCACGACAGGCGACAATCAAATATTTGGTACGGATCCGATACTCAAGACAGTGGAACCAGTTAAGATGATTCAGAAACTTCCGCGATGAGTCAGAACCTGTGAGGAAATGATTATGCTTCAACTCATAGTTTGAAACCCCAAAGACCTACCTTTAGCGGAGAAACCCAATGCAAGGAGTCAGAGCTTGAGTTTTCATCAAACAAATCTGATCATCATTATATGAAAGGTTGTCAGTGTCGGGTGGCACACCCAGCGGAAATCACTATCGGATTTGCGAGACAGTCATATATTTCAGCATGAAAACAAATCACACTCAACTAAGTCAGGAGATCTAAAAAAGCAATGGGAGCCTGTATAAGCATGAACAAGCAAGGTAAGATCTGTCAGAATGTGGATACAGTAAAGCAAACTACCCTAGGGCTAGTCAGATAAAAATTTAGTGGGAACAACAATAAAGGAAAAAGGATACCCGAGTTGGAAACGGTTTCCTTAAGTCAGTATATTCATACTTGTTCCCTGAGCAACTAAATCTCGAGGATGCGATTTCTTTAAGGGGGTAAGGTTTGTGACATCCTGAGTTTTGGCCCTTTCTTTTTCTTTTGTTTCTCCGAGGTTTTTGCTTGAGTTTTCTTTTTCCGTGGCTTTGTGGTCTGGAAACTAAAGAAGATGCCCTATTCTTTGTTTCCAGAGTGGCTTGTCATTCCCAAACCCTTCCCTAGACCCTATCATTTTAATCCTAGCCCAAATCCCAATATTATTTTTATTGGGAATATTCCTTTTCTATTAGAGCAATAACTCAAATTGCCCTAGGTTGTGAAGCAACCTATATTTCCATCACTGCTAAAATTCCCAAATAATTCCCATAAATTTTTTGGGTCATATCTTGATCAAATATGGCAAAAAATTTCATTGCCATAATCTAAAATAATCCTCCAATAATTCATTTCATATTCTGCCCTAAATGGCACATTGTGAAGCAAGTGCTATTTTACATTTCCCAATTGACCTCAAATTCCTTGGACACCTTTTCCTGTCCATATCATTGCCACATGCCAAAGTGCAACCTCAATTGCTTAGTAATTATTTAATTATGATTTTCCAAAGTTTCTGTCCTCAAAGAAGATTTGTGAAGGAGGTACAAGCTAGGCATATCCAAATGAGTTGCCATTTTGCAAGATCCTTCATATCATCATATCATATTCCTCCACCAAAGTAGAGCTCATGGCATGCTTCCTTGTGAGCTCATCTTCAATTCTTAGTTTCGGGTCAAAATTTTAGTTTGTGAAGCAAGTACATTTTATCTTGCTCCATTATGGCTGAAAAGTTTTCTAGGCCTTCTAGTATCCATATAACTTATCTCCACCCATTTTGGGCATAGTACATCAAGCCATTATCCCTCTAGAATTTTTGCAAGTTTCTGTCCAGAGGAGATGTTTGTGAAGCAAGTACCATTTTGGCTTGGCCAATTGGTATGAGACTTTTTGAGCATCTTCATATGACCAAATGACTCTGCCATGCCCAATTTGAGCGCAAGTTGACACTCCATGTGAGTACACCTTCCTGATCAAGTTTCTGGACCAGATTATGCAGTTGCAAAGCAAGTGCATTAAATCTTGGTCCATTTCCTGCCAAGATCCCCAGGACTGCAGTCCTTCCTAAGCTAATCACCCCAGACAATTCCATTGACCACAATCACTTCCCTGTTGATCACCAGTGCACGGCCAAATTTACTGCAGTAAACTTCAGACGAGGACTACCATTTAACCACTGCGTCTTTAACCAAGTTACCACCTCAGTTGCAACCTACCCAGGAAGGACTCCACCCCAGACATCGTTTGGCATCACTTGTGGCACTATGTGCACCAGTGCGCGCGGTGACCACCTCTCTGGCATGCCATGGACGTGAGATGGATGGTTTCTTGCTTAGGCCCCTCCCCCTCTCGTCGTCTTCGCGCGCGTGAGCGTGTCCAGCAGCTAGCTCTCGTCGTCACCGTTCCCCTGGACCCCTCCCCCCTCCGTCCGCTTGCTCACCAACGCAAACCGCCGCGTGCCCACGTACGCACAATGGCATTTTGGCTTGGTTCATTGTCGTCGCCTTCCTCCCCGTGCTCCCTGGCCTCCTCTTCCCCGTGGCCTACTCCCTCTGCATCTCCATCGCCTTCCTTCGAGCCCATGCGTAAGCACACGCGTCTGCGGCACCGGACACGTGTCCACGGCGACGCCAGCTCGGCCTCTTTGCCCCGCGCCTATTTAACCCCACCCTGAGTCCTCCCGAGCACTCCACCAGGCTCACCTCATTCCTAGGACCCCGTCCAGCCTCTTCCCTGATCTCTAGGAGCTCTCGTCGCTGCCCACCGCCACCATGACCGCCGCGAATCTCGGCTTAAATCTGAGCCATCCGAGCCCTCCCTATCCCTCCTCACCTCACCATAGCTCCACCCAGACCCCGCCAATCCTCCCCGTGCTCTCGCCCCACCGCTGGAGCCACCTTGGCCGCAAGCCCCATCGGCGCCCGAAGATGCCGCTCGCCGTGGCCGCAACTCTGCTGGCTACACTGCTCCCCGGGTGCTCCTCTCGTCGCCTTCGGGTGCGGGCCGTCGCCCCGAGCTCACCCATGGCCGGAGCACGGCAAACGGTAGCCGGAGTCGGCCGGACGGGCGCTGGAGATGTGCTCCTCCCTCTGCCCCCTCGGGCGAGCGCGAGGAAGGAGACGAAGGCCCCATCTCAGCTGGCTAGTGGGCCCTTGGCCCCACCCTTCGGCGGGCAGGCGTTGCCCCGATTGCCTAGCTGGATTAGTGACGGGCCCCGCAGCCCGTGGGACCCGCCCGTCAGCGACTCAGCCCCGACACCGCCTGGCAGCTACACGCGTTGACCCCGCTGACGCTGACATGGCAAGTGGAGATGTATTTGGGCGTGTGCGTTTTCATCTCCGGAAAGCGTATTTTCTCAAAACCTGTTTCCGCCTTATCCACTCAGGGACTTGTTTATGATGATATTTTTGCAGAAAAGTCCCTGATCTTCATCACCTCACAACTTTTTGCTCGCAACTCCGTTTGAGGTGAATCCAAAGCCACCCTTCTTCGTTTCGTCAAGCCCGTTCTGCCGGCCACACTTTCATCATGTGTTAACATTCTAAAAATGAAAATTTTACCCTTGCACATAAACAGCCCCTCCGGGAGAGGACTGTTTCTGGCGAATCTTTCCGCGGTTTCACCGCACTTCTCCCCGGTGCCTTCTTCATCCGCAGGCAAGCCACAATACCCACTTGCAGATAGTCATGCAGTAGCCATGGTTTTCAACTCGAATCTTTATTAAATGTTTGCTTGTTGAAAAGATGGTTATCGGTGTTCCGGTGATGCTTAATGTTGCATGTTCACTTTCGTGCTATGTAGTCTTGTACTCCATTATCATGTTCTACCTGCTAGTATTCCTTTCATATGCTTATACTTGCTAGTAGTACATGTTGATGTTGGTGATGGTTTTCGGTGCATGACTTCCGTCTATTTTAAGTGCCGTCGTATGCGTGTTCCATTGGATCCAGTTGGTTAAATGCTTGCATGGTAGCATTGTTGATACGTCTTGCATGATATTTATTGTTGATGCTAGTGGTCATGCTAGGTTTCTATGATTAGTGTTGTACTTGTGATATTCATGCACGTCATTATGCCATGCTCTCATGTTTACTCATATCAATGGCATAATCGACTAGCGAGCAATAATAATAATTCTCAGATGACAACACTTTCTCAAAACAATCATAATATGATATAACAAGATGGTATCTCGCTAGCCCTTTCTAAGACCGCAAAACATAAATGCAGAGCACCTTTAAAGATGAAGGACTGACTAAACATTGTAATTCATGGTAAAGAGATCCAGTCATAGTCATACCCAATATAAATTAATAGTAATGCATGCAAATGACAGCGGTGTTATCCAGCAGGTGCTTTTTAATAAGATGGTGATGACTCAACATAAAAGTAAATAGATAGGCCCTTCGCACAGGGAACCGGGGATTTGTAGAGGTGATAGAGCTCGATTTTGAAATAGAGATGAATAACATTTTGAGAAGTATACTTTCACTGTCAACATAACAACTAAGAGATCTCGATATCTTCCATGCTACACACATTATAGGCGGTTCCCAAACAGAATGGTAAAGTTTATACTCCCCCACCACCAACAAGCATCAATCCATGGCTTGCCTGAAACAACGGGTGCCTCCAACTAGCAACAATCCTTGGGGAGTTTTGTTTGCAATTATTTTGTTTTGATTTGAGCATGGGACTGGGCATCCCATTGACCAGCCATTTTCTCGTGAATGAGGAGCGGAGTCCACTCCTCTTGAGAATAACCCACCTAACATGGAAGATACAGACAACCCTAGTTGATACATGAGCTATTCTAGCATACAAAACAGGATTTCATTTGAAGGTTTGGAGTTTGGCACATACAAATTTACTTGGAACGGTAGGTAGATACCGCATATAGGAAGGTATGGTGGACTCATATGGAATAACTTTGGGGTTTATGGAGTTTGGATGCACAAGCAGTATTCCCGCTTAGTACAGGTGAAGGCTAGCAAGAGACTGAGAAGCGACCAACTGAGAGAGCGACAACAGTCATGAACACGCATTAAAATTAATCAACACTGAGTGCAAGCATGAGTAGGATATAATCCACCATGAACATAAATATCGTGAAGGCTACGTTGATTCTGTTTCAACTACATGCGTGAACATGTGCCAAGTCAAGTCACTCGAATCATTCAAAGGAGGATACCACCCTATCATACCACATCACAACCATTTTAATAGCATGTTGGCACGCAAGGTAAACCAATATAAGCTCCTAGCTACTTAAGCATGGCATAAGCAACTATAAACTCTAATTGTCATTGCAAACATGTTTATTCATAATAGGCTAAATTAGGAATGATGAACTAATCATATTTACAAAAACAAGAGAGGTCGAGTTCATAGCAGCTTCTCTCATCTCAATGAGTTCATCATATATCGTCATTATTGCCTTCACTTGCACGACGGAACGGTGTGGATAATAATAATAGTGCACGTGCATTGGACTAAGCTGGAATTTGGAAGCATTCAATTCAAGGGAGAAGACAAGGTAATATGGCTCTTGGTTAAATCAACAGTCATGCATATTAGAGCCACTAAACATTTTCATGATGGTCTTCTCCTCTTGACCCCCAAAGGAAAGAAAAGAAATAAAACTATTTACCTGGGAAAGCTCCCAACAAGCAAAAGAAGAACGAAAAATCTTTTTGGGTTTTCTTTTAATTACTACTACAAGCATGGAAGTTAAACTAACTAATTTTTTGGTTTTTCTTAAGGTTTATCAAACACACAAGAAGAAAGCTAGAAAAAGAAATTAAACTAGCATGGATAGTACAATGAAAAAGTATGAGCACCGACAACTAGAATGAGTGTGTGAACATGAATGTAATGTCAGTGAGAAATACATACTCCCCAAGCTTAGGTTTTTGGCCTAAGTTGGTCTATGCCCATGGGTCGCGGCTACTCTCTCAAGTGTACTGAGGAGTGTCATCATACTGCCACTGGCTGGCGATCTCCTTTGGATCCCACTAATAAAAGGATGGACGATAAGGGTCAAGTGGTGGTTCCGGCTTAGGCTCTGGAGCTGATGTATGGCCCCGGTACGCATAAATGGCCGCCGGCAAGACAAGGTAAGGGCCTGCAGTTAAATCAAACAAAGAGGGCGTAGGCAAATAATAGTCTCACTGTGTTTCTTATGAAATATCAAATTATACTTAAGCAAATTCTCATCATTTTTAACAGTAAACTCATGTGCTACCATGCTCTTATAATCCAGAAAAGTAGGGAGCAGCAATTTTTCCTCTTTCTCAAAATGCCTAATAGGTATCCTGAAATGTTTAGCAAGACGTGAAGCATAGATACCTCCAAACATGGGGCCCTTTGTACGGTTCGGGCTTAATCGTTTAGCAATAATAGCGCCCATACTAATAGAGTTATCACGAAATAAAGCACGGAACAAAATAATAATATCAGGAACACTAAGGTTTCCATAGTTTCCACAACCAATTAGGCATCAACTAGCAAATATTGCAAAGTAGCGTAAAACAGGAAAATGTATGCTAGTAATTCTTGCATCGGAAACCTTCCTCGTTTCCCCTACAGTAATAGTATCAATAAATCCATCTGCATCTTTACGATGTGGTTCCTCTAAGCTGCCCCCGAAGGGTATCTTGCAAACCATGCAAAATTCATATAGCGACATCTCCCTAGCCACATCATATAAATGAAACTCTACTGAAGGAGGTGATTTCTTAGGATAAAAGTAGAAATTTTGCACGAAAGTATTGGTGAGTAAGAGATACTGTTCGATCTGGTCATGGAGGAAGTCAATGAGGCCCGCATTATCAACCCACGAATAAAAAAAATCATGAATCCCGACTGCTTTCAAGAAATCATCACAAGGCCATTCACACGACCGTACTTCCGCCACGCGAGGGATATTATACTTGGGCTTTTCATTCTCCTTAACTTGTTTATCCTTAGAGGCTTGGCTAGAAGAGCCCCTCAAGAAAAATCTCTTCATCTTTCTCTGAAAATTTCTAAAAATTTTAGTAACTCAAAATAGAAGTGAATCAAACTCAACAAAATTGATAGCAACTACTCCCACAAGTTCATAGAGACTATATCATGCATTAGAATTACTTGGGACCATATAAATTTGACATGCAAGCTCAAGAACAGGGTCACCTAGGCAGCAGAAATTTGCAATGAATAAAGCACTAGAACAAAAACTAGTTGGACCATTGGAGGAGTCACATACCAAAGAACAATCCCCCAAAGCAGTTTTGTGAATGGAGCTTTGAGCAAGGAGATCGAAAATGGCAGCAAACTGAGCTAGAACTTGTGCTTGAGCTGGATGGTGATTTTTTTGGGAGGAAGAAGTGTGTGGTTGCAGGAATAAGTGGAGGGGGGCCACCGTGGGCCCACGAGGTAGGGGGCGCGCCCTATAGTGGTGGGCGCGCCCTGGACCCTCGTGATCAGGTGCCAGCTCCCCCTGCTGTGTTCTCAATGCCAGATATCCTCGAATATTCCAATCATACTAAATTTGCAAGGCATTTGGAGAACTTTTATTTTCGGGGTGTTTTTTATTGCATGGATAATTCAGAAAATAGACAGAAAATACTATTTTTTACTTTATTAAATCTAAATAACAGAAAGTAAAAGGAGGGTACATAAGGTTGTGCCTTCTAACTTCATCCATCTCATGCTCATCAAAAGGAATCCACTAACAAGGTTGATCAAGTCTTGTTAACGAACTCATTCCGAATAACATGGAATCGGAGAAATTTGAATAACACTAGGTTACCTCAACGGGGATATGCACATCCCCAATAATAAGAATATCATATTTCTTCTTGGTAGTAGGGAGACGAAATTCAAAACCTCCAATAATGATAGTTGGAATTTTTCCAATAGAATTGATATTGTGAACTTGAGGTTGTTTCCTCAGAAAGTGTACCGTATTCTCATTACCATTAACATGAAAAGTGACATTGCCTTTGTTGCAATCAATAACAGCCCCTGCAGTATTCAAAAAGGGTCTACCAAGGATAATCGACTGTAGCGACCAGACCTCAAACAGTCTGATCTCTGTGCATCAGTGTCATCCCTGGATCGGTAATGCTGACACGCACAGTACTTGAAGGATTTATAACAGAGTAGCAATCACACACTTATTACACTGAATGTCTCAAAAGAGAACTTATTACAATAAATATGGCTCGAGGCCATCTAATTTTGATAACAGCGGAAGGCTTGGAAGATAAAGCGAGTCCATCAACTCCAACGGTATCACTGGGTGAAAGACCACGACCTAAAGCACCTTACTCGTCATCTGAAAAGTCTGCAACATGAATGTAACAGCCCCAAAATGGGTCAGCACATGGAATATGCTGGCAATGTAACACATAGAGAGTAATGAACAGAAATAATGCTATCACTACATGCATATATGGCTGGTGGAAAGCTCTATGTTTACAGTTTTGCATAAAGCCAATTTTTCCCTACAACAAAGGAATAAATTTTATTTAACTATCATGGTGGTTGTTAAACATTGAGAAGGTTCACCCAACTCAATCCCAATTAAGCATCATCATTAAACCCAATCAAATTATATTAAGAGTGATGAGATCCACATGGCAATCCAATAACTAGACACTCAAAACGTCCATAACCAGGGACACGGCTAACCATGATTAGTTTGTACACTCTGTAGAGGTTTGCACACTTTTCCGCACAAGACTCGATCTCTCCGTTGAATTTCTCGCACTACATGGTGTTTGAGAAACGGATGTCCAAGACACAGTCTTTCAGAAGCATTAACTCTTTACTCTGGGTAGACAGTACCAACCTACAGCCCCTACATCTGCTAGCCTACCACTGAAAGAGTTCACACAACATACTCAACTATGTTAGAGCCCATAATATCTTGCGGCTGCACACGGAAGTTTCTAGTATGAATAATCTTATGATCCCTTTGAGCCTGGGTGGCGGTCCATAGGAAAATCACACGGTACCCCGGGATTTCCAAAAATACAGGCAACACTAGGTTCCCCAGGTGCCTCAATCCACCTAGATGTGAATTAAAGTAGCCACCTTAAGTTAACCATTAAATAACAATACTCACATCTTTCGTAGGTACACTCACCCAATCCACGTCTACAAGCATAGCACAGCAATTTAAGCAACGCAGATGTAACTCCCAAAGGTTTGAAAAGAAACAGGACAATAGGTACTACCTCATCTACTTCCCAAAACCCACATATTAATCAGATCCTAACTATGCAATTGTTTGAGGATTTATCTAATGCAATAAAACTGGGTAGTAAAGAGGTATGATCAAAGTGTTACTTGCCTTGCTGATGATTCGTGAAACCTAGAGACTCGCAGTAGCACGCTTCGCACTCCGGGTACTCTATCGCAAGCAAACAAGCATACAATAAACACTCAACTATAAGAACAAGTAAAACTCAAATAAGAGATATAACCAGAAATTTCAACATAAGAGCTCCGGTTTGCAAAAAGAATCAAATCAAACGAAGCAACGAAACTCCAACTGCGAAAGAAACAAGCTTCGTTTACTAATCTGGACTTAAGTCAATTTTATAGTAGAAAAAACTTGTTTAAGTTGGTTAAACGGAAAGAGGGTTTCGAGGTGAAACTCTAGGTGCTTGAATCGCCTAATTCCGATAAACGAGCGAAAAGATAAACTAAAACGAAAATCAGGGCAGAAATCGCGATCGAAAATAATCACAGAAAACCCTGGAAAAAGAAAATCTGACGAATAGGCTAACGAACGAATGTTCGCTGTCTGCGGCTAAACGGTGAATATCATTTGTTAAAACGAACGAATGAACGGTCGTTCACTAAATAACAAAACCGAAAAAAACCGATCTATTAAAAAAATAAACCGGGGTTTCTAAAAAACCAACGATTTTCTCACGAAAACCGCGGCGGCGGCTACCTCCGGCGGGTCCAGCGAGGTCCGGCGGGGCGACGGCGGGCGGCGGGGTGACGACGGCGGGGGCTCCGGCGGGGCTTCGACGAG
>NC_041383.1:692105671-692113357 GCF_002162155.2 Triticum dicoccoides | reverse complement strand
GGGCGGCATCGGCGGCGGCGCACGGGGTGACGGCATCGGGCGGCGGCGCGGCGGTGGCAGCGACGGGCGGCTAGGGTTAGGGTTTGGGTTGCCGCGGGCTTCTGTGGGCTGGGGGCTCGAGGCGGCGCTATATAAGAGGGCCGGCTGGGCGGAGTCCTGGCCGGTTACGGCCCGGAGTCGATTCGTTTTTTAAATAATTTAGGCGCAGAAAGCAAATAAAAGAAATACTAAACGGACTCCAAAAATCCTGAAATAAATTTTCTCCGTCCTCTAAAATTATAGCGGACAAAGTGAACATTTATTTGGGCCTATAATGTAATTTTTAAAAACGCATATTTTTCCTAATTCAAATAAAATAGCGATAAAACTCCGAAATAAAATATTATTTGATTTTAATATTAAATCTCCAATCTTTCTTTATTGTGGGAAAGTCATTTTATTCCCTCTCTTTTATTTTTATAAAAGAAATATAGGAAGAGAAAATAATTAATATCAAACGATCCTCTTTTCAAAATTTGAGAAAAACTCAAATCTGAAAATAACGAAATCCCCAACTCTCTCCGTGGGTCCTTGAGTTGCGTAGAATTTCGAGGATAAAGCCAAAATGCAATAAAATATGATACGCAATTATGATCTAATGTATAACATTCCAAATTGAAATTTTGGGATTTTACAAACCTACCCCCCTTAAGATGAATCTCCCCCTCAAGATTCGGGTTGGCTAGAAAATAGGTGAGGGTGATCCTTCCGTAGTTCTTCCTCTCATTCCCAGGTGGCTTCATCTTTGGTATGGTGGCTCCACTGAACTTTGCAGAACTTGATAACCTTGCTGCATGTGACCCGGGTGGCAAACTCGAGAATCTTCACTGGTTTCTTCTCGTAGGTCAAATCACTATCCAACTGAATCGCTTCCAGTGTCACTGTATCTCTCAGAGGAATATCAACCATCTCCGTGTGGCACTTATTCAGTTGGGAAATGTGGAACACATCGTGAACTCCTGACAATCCTTCGGGCAATTCCAACTTGTAAGCAACTTCTCCCATACGTTCCAAAACTTTGTATGGTCCCACAAAACGTGGTGCTAACTTTCCCTTAACTCCAAAACGCTTAACTCCTCGAAGTGGGGACACTCGAAGATAAACTCTGTCTCCGACTTTGTAAACTGTCTCCTTGCGTTTAGAATTCGCATAGCTCTTCTGCCTGGATTGGGCTACCTTGAGTCTATCACGAATCAACTTGACCTTCTCTTCAGACTCCTTAATTAAATCTGGTCCAAACAACTGATGGTCTCCAACTTCATCCCACAACAACGGTGTTCTGCACCTCCTTCCGTACAAAGCTTTGAAAGGGGCCATCTTCAAACTGGATTGATAACTGTTGTTGTAAGAGAACTCTGCATATGGCAAATTGTCGTCCCAACTACATCCATAATCTAGCGCACAAGCTCTCAACATGTCCTCTAGAATCTGTTTGACTCTCTTGGTCTGTCCATCTCTCTGTGGATGAAAGGTTGTACTGAATTCTAGCCTGGTACCCAAAGTTTCGTGCAACTGATTCCAGAACTTTGAGGTAAACTGGGTTCCTCTATCCGATACAATGGTCCTAGGAACTCCATGCAGACATACGATCCTGGTCATGTATATCCTCGCCAACTTAGCACTGGTATAAGTGGTCTTCACTGGGATGAAATGATCTACCTTCGTCAAATGATCGACTACAACCCATATCGAGTCATAGCCTGAACATGTCCTGGGCAATCCCGTGATAAAATCCATGCCTAGCTTATCCCACTTCCATTTGGGCATCGACAATGGTTGTAGCAATCATGCTGGCTTTTGATGTTCTGCCTTCACTCTCTGACATACATCACAAACTGCTACATACTCCGCAATATCTTTCTTCATTCCGGTCCATCAGAAACTGTCCTTCAAATCTAGATACATCTGGGTATTTCCTGGGTGAATTGAATACGGCGAGTCATGGGCCTCTTGCAGAATCAACTTCCTGATTTCCTGATCATTAGGCACATATACACGGTCCTCAAACCATAAGGTATCATGCTCATCCTCACGAAATCCTTTAGCTTTTCCTTTGCTCATCCTTTCCTTTATCTCGGCAATCTCCTTGTCCGTCTTCTGAGCTTCTCTGATCTTATCCATCAACGTAGACTGAATCACTAATGCTGCTATGTAGCCTCTCAGAACTATCTCCAGACATAGCCCGCGAAGATCCTCGGCTAACTCCTTGGGTAATTCTCCGGTTAAGAGGGTGTTGACATGGCTCTTGCGGCTCAACGCATCAGCTACTACATTAGCCTTTCCTGGATGATAATGCAACCTCATGTCATAATCCTTAATGAGCTCCAACCATCTCCTTTGCCTGAGATTCAACTCCTTCTGTGTGAAGATATACTTCAAACTCTTGTGATCCATGTACACCTCACAATGGTTTCCAATGAGAAAGTGTCTCCATGTCTTCAACGCATGCACTATGGCTGCTAACTCCAAATCATGTGTTGCATAGTTCAACTCATGGGGTATAAGCTGTCGCGAGGCATATGAAACAACTCTTCCCTCCTGCATAAGCACTGCTCCAAGTCCTCGACGAGAAGCGTTGCAATATACTTCATAATCCTTGTGTTCATCTGGCAGAATCAACACTGGTGATGTAACCAAACGTTTCTTTAACTCCTGGAAACTGGCCTCACATTCCTCAGTCCATTTGAATTTGGTGTCCTTCTTCAACAACTCTTTCATGGGCTTTGCAATCTTCGAGAAATTCTCAATGAACCTCCGGTAGTATCCCGCGAGTCCAAGAAAACTCCGGATCTCTCCAACTGACGTGGGTGCTTCCCAATTTGTCATAGTGACAACTTTGGTGGGGTCTACTGCTATCCCTTCTACGGATATAACATGTCCGAGGAATCCAACTTCCTTCAACCAAAACTCACACTTGCTGAACTTGGCATATAACTGATGTTCTCTGAGCTTCCCAAGTACCAAGCGCAAATGCTCCTTATGCTTCTCTTCATTCTTCGAGTAGACCAAAATATCATCAATGAACACCATGACGAACTTATCCAAAAACTACATAAACACCTTGTTCATCATGTTCATGAAATAGGCAGGTGCGTTAGTCAGACCAAATGACATAACTATATACTCATATAGCTCGTACCTTGTAGTAAAAGTTGTCTTAGGTATATCCTGCTCTCTAATCTCAACTGGTGGTATCGTGATAGCAAATCAATTTTGGAAAATACCTTAGCTCCTTGCAACTGGTCAAACAAATCATTGATCATCGGCAGTGGGTACTTGTTCTTGATCGCCACTTCATTCAGTCCTCGATAATCAACAACCATCCTCAACGATCCATCCTTCTTCTCCACTAGAAGCACTGGTGATCCCCAAGGTGACGAACTTGGGCGATTATATCCTTTATCCAGTAACTCCTTAATCTGCTTCTTAATTTCCTCCAAATCCTTTGCGGGCATCCTGTACGGTCTCTTAGATATTGGCCCTGTGCCTGGCAAAGCTCAATAAAAAACTCAATGTGTCTATCCGATGGCATGCCTGGCAACTCTTCTGGAAATACATCGGGGAAATCCTTCACCACTGGTACTTCCTCCTGTACAACTCCTGATAAGGAATTTACTTGAGTCCTCTTCGACACATGCCGGGATACATACTTGATCCTTCTTCCTTGTGGGGTGGTAAGCAAAATCGACTTACTGGCGCATTCAATGTTCCCTCCATACTTCGATAACCAATCCATGCCTAATATCACATCTAGTCCTTGTGACTCCAATACTATTAGGTCTGAGGGAAACATGTAGTTACCAATCCTTAATGGTAACCGATCACACCATAGACTAGCCATATACTCTGCTCCTGGCGAGGTTACTAACATGGGTGACCTAAGGGCTTGGGTTGGCAGTTTATACTTATCCACAAATCCCCTTGATATGTATGAATGCGATGCACCAGTATCAAAAAGAACGATTGCAGTAAATGACTTAACCAAAAACTTACCTATTACTGCATCTGGCTGGGCTTCAACCTCCTCCACGTTAACGTGGTTCACCTGTCCCCTGTTGAAAGGGTTAGGCTTCTTCCCAGAGCTTCCATTTCCATTTCCATTCTTAGCTTCAGGACATTCATTGGCATAATGTCCAGTCTTCTGGCACTTGTAGCAAGTAATGTGGCTCAGATCCTTCTTATATTAGCTGGTGTTGCTGGGTTTGAACGGTTTTGTTCGTTGCTTCCTCCATTACCATTCCCATTCTCGGGGCCACTATGGTTGTGCGAACTTCCTCCCTGGTGGTTGTGACCTCCATGGTTATACTGAAACAGTCCTCCTGACTTTGGGGTAAAACGAGGCTTCTGCTGAGCTCCAGAATTGTACTTCCCTTGTCCAGACTTCCTCTTACAGTTATCAATCTGCTGCCGCTTCTCTTCAAACATGAGATCTCTATCTACCAACTCCTGGTAGTTGTTGAAGGTTGCCACCATCAACTACATGCTCAGCTCATCATTCAGTCCTTCCAGAACTTCTCCTGAGTTGCATTTGTAGCAACGTCATCTGGGGCATAACGTGCTAGCTTACTAAAATCATCCACATATTGGCCAATTGTGCGTCCTCCTTGGTGCAAGTTGCGAAACTCACGCTTCTTCATGGCCATAGCTCCTGCTGAAACATGGGCGGTACGAAAAGCCTGCTGAAACTAGTCCCATGTGACAGTGTCGATGGGGTAAGTGGCTGTGAAATTCTCCCATCATGATGATGTCGGTCCATCAAGCTGATGTGCGGCAAAATGCACTCTTTCTGCATCTATGCATCCTGCAGTGGTCAACTCCCTTCCAATCTTGTGGAGCCAATCATCTGCAACTATCGGCTCGGTGCTATTGGAGAACACCGGCGGATTAAGCCTCAAGAAACGGGCTAAGTGATCAACTGGTGGTGGTGGTGGTGGGTTGTTGTTGTTGTTCCCCTGATTCTTATTCTGGACTAGTATCTGCATCAATGCATTCTGCTACTGGATCAACTGAGTGAGCTCCGGTGGGAAAGCAAATCCATTGTCGCGTCTCGGAGGCATCTGAGGGTTTAGAAAAGATGAGAATATAGCATAGAATGAGGTCTAGAGAGAAAAACACTACCCATTATGCACATGAGAGAAACACAATCATATCACTTCAATCAATTCAAACAAGGGCATACAACGGTCTAACTATCGTTACAAAAGTGCTCGAACTATACTATATACATGGGGAAATACTACTACTGTTATGGTAGTCGACTAGAAAAATTGATCGGTCGAAGATTCCATGATATCTGCTCCAGCTTCATCAACAAAATCATCATCACTATCGTCAGGGTCCGAGTCGGTGTCGTCGATGATGATGTAGTTCTCCGGGCAAGTGGAATCGTCGTCATCTCCTCCTGGCGCGGGTCTCCCATGAATACTCCGATCTTCTTTATCAGGTCGTCATTCTTCTCCAATAATGTTGCTATTTCCTCCTCATATCCATCACGTGTAGACTTGAGTTCTTCCTCCAACTCCGTGATCCTGGTCATTGCCTTCTTCAGATCTATCATGCCTGCGCACATCTGGTGCTCTTGGTGACGAATGTGCTGGTTTAACTCCTGGATGAAAGATGCAATAGATCTATCCTTCCTGGTGCTGATCATCTCACATTGCTCATCTCGGCGCCCACAAATCTGGTAGATATAATCCTTGAGATCCTTGTGGTAAACTTATCCAATGCGTCCCATGGTGATGTGGGCTGCCATGCTCTTTCCTAGACTCCAGGTTGGTGAATCAAAGGAAAACTCTATGGGCTTAGTGACTGGCATGAACGTCCTTCTTGGAACTTGAACTTGAATCATCCAACACTCCTCTTCGGGTAAAGTGGCGATGTAGGTCCCGGTGAAGCTTGGTACTCTGATGTTCAGGTATCTGGTGACTTCCTTCAGGTGACGTCCAAAAGGTGTATCTTCATCCGGTTGCGTGAACTCGTTCCTTGCATCCGCCATCCTAAAGAGTAGAAAAGGGAGAGGAGTTAGAAACTAGAAGAGAGTAGTGATCTAGGGCTTTAGCTTAGTGGTCGTGTCCTACAGTCAGCGTGTGCTTTGATACCATCTTATAGCAACAAGACCTCAAACAGTCTGATCCCTGTGCATCAGTGTCATCCCTGGATCGGTAATGCTGACACGCACAGTACTTGAAGGTTCACCCAACTCAATCCCAATTAAGCATCATCATTAAACCCAATCAAATTATATTAAGAGTGACGAGATCCACATGATAATACAATAACTAGACACTCAAAACGTCCATAACCGGGGAGACGGCTAACCATGATTAGTTTGTACACTCTGCAGAGGTTTGCGCACTTTTCCCCACAAGACTCAATCTCCTCCATTAGATTTCTCGCACTACATGGTGTTTGAGAAACGGATGACCGAGACACAGTCTTTCAGAAGCATTAACTCTTTACTCTGGGTAGACAGTACCAACCTACATCCCCTACATCTGCTAAATTACCACTAAAAGAGGTCACGCAACATACTCAACTATGCTAGAGCCCAGAATAGCTTGCGGCTGCACACGGAAGTTTCTAGTATGAATAATCTTATGATCCCTTTGAGCCTGGGTGGCGGTCCATAGGAAAATCACACGGTACCCCGGGATTTCCAAAAATATAGGCAACACTGGGTTCCCCAGGTGCCTCAATCCACCCAGATGTGAAATAAAGTAGCCACCTTAAGTTAACCATTAAATAACAATACTCACATCTCTCATGGATACACTCACCCTATCCACGTCTACAAGCATAGCATAGCAATTTAAGCAACATAGATGTAACTCCCAAAGGTTTGAAAAGAAACAGGACAATAGGTACTACCTCATCTACTTCCCAAAACCCACATATTAATCAGATCCTAACCATGCAATTGTTTGAGGATTGATCTAATGCAATAAAACAGGGTAGTAAAGAGGTATGATCAAAGTGTTACTTGCCTTGCTGATGATCCGTGAAACCTAGAGACTTGTAGTAACACGTATCACACTCCGGGTACTCTATCGCAAGCAAACAAGCAAACAATAAACACTCAACTAGAAGCACGGGTAAAACTCAAATAATAGATCTAACCAGAAAGTTCAACTTAAGAACTCCGGGTTGCAAAAAGAATCAAATCAAACGAAGCAACGAAACTCCAACTGCGAAAGAAACAAGCTTCATTTACTAATCTGGAGATAAGTCAATTCTTACAGTATCAATAACTTGTTTAAGTTGGTTAAACGGAAATAGGGTTTTCAGACAAAACTCTAGGCGCTTGAATCGCCTCATTCTGATAAACGAGCAAAAAGATAAACTAAAACGAAAATCAGGGCAGAACTCGCGATCGAAAATAATCGCGGAAATCCCTGGAAAAAGAAAAACTAACGAATAGGCTAACGAACGAACGTTCGCTGTCTGCGGCTAAACGGTGAAAATCGTTCGTTAAAACAAACGAACGAATGGGCGTTCGCTAAATAACTAAACTGGAAAAAAATAAAACCGATCTAATAAAAAAATAAAAATAAACCGGGGTTTCTAAAAAAACCCGACGGTTTTCTCATGAAAAGCGCGGCGGCGGTGGCGGCTACCTCCGGCGAGGTCCGGCGGGGCAACGGCGGGCGG
>NC_041383.1:692071204-692105499 GCF_002162155.2 Triticum dicoccoides | reverse complement strand
GCAATTTTGAAAAACGCATATTTTTCCTAATTCAAATAAAATAGCGATAAAACTCCGAAATAAGATCTTATTTGATTTTAATATTAAATCTCCAATATTTCTTTCTTTTGGCAAAGCCATTTTATTCCCTCTCTTTTATTTTTATAAAGAAATATACAAAGAGAAAATAATTAAAATCAAACGATCCTCTATTCAAAATTTGAGAAAAACTCAAATATGAAAATAACGAAATCTCCAATTCTCTCCGTGGATCCTTGAGTTGCGTAGAATTTCTAGGATCAAGCCAAAATGCAATAAAATATGATACGCAGTTATGATCTAATTTATAACATTCCAAATTGAAAATTTGGGATGTTACATCGACATACTATCGTCCTCGGGAATATCAAGAATAACAAAGTCCATTAGTAACATTTGCAACCACAATAGGCACATCCTCACAAACACCGACAGGTATAACAGTTGATTTATCATCCATTTGCAAAGATATTTCAGTAGGTGTCAACTTACTCAATTAAAGTCTACGATATAAAGAGAGAGGCATAACACTAACACCGGCTCCAAGATCACATAAGGCAGTTTTAACATAGTTTCTTTTAATGGAGCATGGTATAGTTGGTACTCCTGGATCTCCAAGTTTCTTAGGCATTCCACCTTTAAAAGTGTAATTAGCAAGCATAGTGGAAATTTCAGCTTCCCGTATCTTTCTTTTATTTGTAACAATATCTTTTATGTACTTAGCATAAGGGTTTACTTTAAGCATATCAGTCATACGTAAGAAGATAGGTCTAATCATTTCAGCAAAGCGCTCAAAATCCTCATCATCGTTTTTCTTGGATGGCTTAGGAGGAAAAGGCATGGGTTTCTAAACCCATGGTTCTCTTTCTTTACCATGCTTCCTAGCAACAAAGCTTGTCTTCTCATAATGTTGATTCTTTCATTGTGGGTTATCAAGATCAACAGCAGGTTCAATCTCTAAATCATTATTATTGCTAGGTTGAGCATTAACATGAATATAATCATTAACATTATCACTAGTTTCATGTTCATCACCAGATTGTGTTTCAGCATCAGAAATAGAAATATCATTGGGATTCTCACGCGTGTCTACAACAGGTTCACTAGAAGCATGCAAAGTCCTATCATTTTTCTTTTTCTTCTTTTTAGAAGGACTAGGTGCATCTCCATTATTTCTCTGAGAATCTTGCTCAATTCTCTTAGGGTGGCCTTCAGGATACAAAGGTTCCTAAGTCGTTTTACCCGTTCTAGTAGCCACTCTAACAGAAAAGTCATGTTTATTATTTAATTTATCGAGCAAATCACTTTGAGATTTAAGTACTTATTCTGCTTGAGTGGTGACCATAGAAACATATTTACTAATGAGTTTAAGTTCACCTTTAACTCTAGCCATATAATCACTCAAGTGTCCAATCATGTAAGCATTACTCTTTAATTGTCTACCAACATAAACATTGAAATTTTCAACATAAAATCATCAAATTCATCCAAACATTGGCTAGCAAACTTTGTAGACGGGATTTCAACTTTATCATATCTATAGATAGAATTTACCTTTACTACCTGTGTCGGGTTATCAAGACCATGTGTTTCTTCAATAGGTGGTATACTAAGACCATGGATTTCTTCAACAGGAGGTAAATTCTTAACATCTTCAACTTTAATACCTTTTTCTTTCATAGATTTCTTTGCCTCTTGCATATCTTCAGGACTGACAAATAGAACACCCCTCCTCTTCGGAGTTGGTTTAGGAGTTGGCTCAGGAATTGGCTCAGGAAGTGTCCAATTATTTTCATTAGTCAACATATTATTCAATAGCAATTCAGCCTGATCGACTGTTCTTTCCCTGAAAGCACAACTAGCACAACTATCCAAGTGGTCTTTGGAAGCATCAGTTAGTCCATTATAAAAGATATCAAGTATTTCATTTTTCTTAAGAGGATGATCAGGCAAAGAATTAAGTAACCGGAGAAGCCTCCCCCAAGCTTGTGGGAGAGTCTCTTCTTCAATTTGCAGAAAATTATATATTTCCCTTAAGACAACTTGTTTCTTATGAGCAGGGAAATATTTAGCAGAGAACTAATAAATCATATCCTGGGGACTACGCACACAACTAGGATCAAGAGAATTAAACCAAGTTTTAGCATCACCCTTTAATGAGAACGGAAATATCTTAAGGATATAATAGTAGCGAGATTTCTCATCATTAGTGAACAGGGTGGCTATATCATTTAACTTAGTAAGATGTGCCACAACAATTTCAGATTCATAGCCATAAAAAGGATCAGATTCAACCAAAGTAATTATCTCAGGATCGACAGAGAATTCATAATCCTTATCGGTAACAAAGATAGGTGAAGTAGCAAAAGCAGGGTCATATTTCATTCTAGCATTCAGAGTTTTCTGTTTTAGCTTACCTAATAACTTCTTAAGATCAGATCTATCATTGCAAGCAATAGAAGTTTCTTCATCCATAACATAACCCTCTATAACAATAGGCAATTCATATATAGGGGGAGAACCTTCATCATCACTATCTTCAATAATATCAGTTTCAAGAATTTCATTCTCTAACCCTAACAAGTTGTTCATCAGGACATTCACCTAATGGCACAGTAGTATCAAGAACATCAGTAGTTTCATCATAAGTATCATGCATAGTAGAAGTGGCATCATCAATAACATGTGACATATCAGAATTAATAGCAGAAACAGGTTTAGGTGTTGCAAGCTTACTCATAACAGAAGGATAATCTAGTGCAGAGCTAGATGGCAGTTCCTTACCTCCCCTCATAGTTGAGGGATAAATCTTAGTTATTTCGTCTTTCAAGTTCTTCATAGTGCTCACCAGATATAAATCCCAAGTGACTCAAAGAATAGAGCTATGCTCCCCGGCAATGGTGCCAGAAAATAGTCTTGATAACCCACAAGTATAGGGGATCGTAACAGTTTTTGAGGGTAGAGTATTCAACCCAAATTTATTGATTCGACACAAGGGGAGCCAAAGAATAGTCTCAAGTATTAGCTGTTGAGTTTTCAATTCAACCACACCTGGATAACTTTGTATCTACAACAAAGTATTTAGTAGCAAAGTAGTATGGAAGTAACAATAACAGTAGCAAAAATAACAGTAGCAGTTTTGTAGTAATTGTAACAGTAGCAACGGTAAAGTAAATAAGCAAAGAGCAATATGTGAAAAGCTCATAGGCATTGGATCAATGATGGATAATTATGTCGGATGCGATTCCTCATGTAATAGTTATAACATAGGGTGACACATAACTAGCTCCAGTTCATCAATGTAATGTAGGCATGTATTCCGAATAGTCATACGTGCTTATGGAAAAGAACTTGCATGACATCTTTTGTCCTACCTTCCCGTGGCAGCGGGGTCCTAATGGAAACTAAGGGATATTAAGGCCTCCTTTTAATAGAGACAAGCATTAAGCATAGCAAAGTCATAGCAACATCAATCTCAGAACATAGTGGATACTAGGGATCAAACCCTAACAAAACTAACTTGATTACATGGTAAATCTCATCCAACCCATCACCGTCCAGCAAGCCTACGATGGAATTACTCACGCACGGCGGTGAGCATCATGAAACTGGTGATGGAGGATGGTTGTTGATGATGATGGCGATGAATCCCCCTCTCCGGAGCCCCGAACGGACTCCCGATCAGCCCCCCCCCCCCGAGAGAGATTAGGGCTTGGTGGCGGCTCCTTATCGTAAAACATGATGAAACTTTCTCTCTAATTTGTTTCTCCGTGAAAGCAAATATATGGAGTTGGAGTTGAGGTCGGTTGACGTCTAGGGGGGCCACGAGGCAGGGGGCACACCCTAGTGGAGGGGGCGCGCCCCCCACCCTCGTGGACAAGGTATGGGCCCCCTGACGTTGATTTTTTCACCAATATTTTTTATTAATTCTTAAAAGTTGCTCCGTGGATTTTCAGGTCGTTCCAAGAACTTTTATTTCTGGACAAAAATAACACCATGTCAGTTCTGCTTAAAACAACGTCGGTCCGGGTTAGTTTGACTCAAATCATGAAGGTTAGAGTCCAAAACAAGGGCAAAAGTGTTTGGAAAATTAGATATGACAGAGACGTATCAAAGGCCGACGGTTCCACACACCCGATCGGGCAGGTCTGCCTCCCTGTCACCTTCGGCGAGCGCAACAACTACCACACTGAGCTCATCGACTTCGACGTCACCGACATATGCCTACCCTACAACGCCATCCTAGGGTACCCAACACTGGCCAAGTTCATGGCAGCAACGCACCACGGCTACAACGTCCTCAAGACGCCAGGAAGCAGCAGCGTCATCAGGGTCGCATGTTAAGAGAAGGATGCGCTATGCTCCCTCGAGCGTGCCTTCCAGGCTGTAGCGGTCGAGAACCTTGAGGCCGAGGGTAGTGCCCTCCCTCCTGAGGTCGCCCCCAAGATGAAGAAGCTGCAGTTGGGACAGGGGTCTCGCGAAGGAGCATCGTCTGAGGGAGCCGCGCTGAGCCTCGCATCCCAGGACGTGGCACCTTCACCCATCGCATAGGAAGGCGCGCCCGACGCCCCCCTCAGGCTGGGCTCAGGGGCTCTCCTCGGGTGGGCCTCGGACCTAGCTAGGGTCACGATGGAGGCGCTCGGGCACCATGTGGAGGCGCTCTTCAGAGCATGCTTCCCAGGAGAGGGCAACCCGGTGTTCAGGAGTTCAACAGCAAGGCAGTTGAGGAGATTCAAGAAGCAAGGGCTCTGCAAGGTGATCGTTGCCTGCCACGAGGCGCAACTCACTGCCCCGGCGAGGGTAAGGATTTCCGCGTCTGCATCAACATCCCCGGGCTCAACAGCGCCGTGTCTCGGCTGCTCATCTGACCGTCTCATGTCGGCCGATACGAGGGTCCACCCCATAGCTATGTCTACATGCCCTTCGGCCTGCCTGGCGTGGCTGTGGTGCTCCAACACTGCATGAGGGATGCCCTGGCAGCTCACGAGGCCAGGCGTTAGACGATCCTGGCGGAGTTGTAGGAGCATCTCCAGGAGCCTCCCGAGGCTCAGCACCAGAGCGGCTCGTGAGGAACGACTCTAGCAACGCGCGTTTTTGGCTACCTCAACACCTCTTCAGCGACGGTACCATGTGACATCTCTCTAGTTCATTCAGTTTGGGGGCGTCCCTCGGGATGCATCATCCCCAGGCGGTGTGGGTCCGTCCCTATGGCATGTATCCCTTTTGCATCTATCACAGCTAGTTTACCATCCTTCACAAGCTACCTTTAAATTATTAACTGCCTGACCGGCGCTTCATCGCTAAGAATGTCTCGCGCCCTTGCGAGCCCTCCTGCGACCGCCTCATGATTAAGGACTGGCACGACGTCTGTGCTCGGGCCGTCCCTGTAGCGTTGCTAAATCCAAGAGGCTGAGATCTGGCTCATGGGCCAGTCCCCGTGTACGTCACCTCCCATGGCCCTCGATGCCTTGTTCTCGCATGAGCTAATCGCGGGTGGATGAGTAAGGGCGCGCGACCTGGTGCCCCATGGCCACGGGAACCGCGTGCCAGTTGTTTTTCTTCAGGATCTTTGCATGAGAAGACTGGGCACGACATCTGTGCTCGGGTCTGTCCCTGCAGCGTCGATAAACTCAACGGCTGAGCTCTGTCTGGCGGGTCGGCCCCGTTCACGTCACCTCCTGGGGTCATTGGTGTCTGGCTTTCTCATGAAATAACCTCAGGAGACTCATTCGGCGCCGGCTGCCTAACCATCTTGCAGGACTAATATGAGCACCCCCAATCAAGACCAGGCGCAACCCGCCTTGAGGTAGGGCCTCGTGAGTCCCGCGCTAGCTCACGGGTGCCCATATACACCTCCTAAAGCCTTGTCGTGCAAGCCACGTGTCAGGGCAGGGCTATACACGCCCCGGGGGCTCTCCTCAGAGGGAGCCCTCTCCCACGCACCAGCGGAAGCACCATGCTCCACACTGGCCGTCAACACTACCGAGGAGCGGCTATTCTCGTGCAAGAGCGGAAGTGCTATGCTCCGCGCTGGTGATAAACAACTAGGGGTGGCCACGCGGACACATTAACCTCAAGGAGCCTACGGGCTCAGTGACCAGCCTCACCACACTACTCTCCCTCGGGAGGGTAGCGCGAGGGGGCTGGGCACGGGGGCTACGCTCAGGTCACGCCTGGCGTACCCCACCTCGCCAGGCCTCACGGGCCTGGTCTTCGCGCACCCCTCCCAAGCGAGAGCTCGGCGAGGAAAAGGTATGCAGTCGGTTCGTACGTCAAGGGGGACTCCTTAGCATCGCGTCTCAGGAGCCTAACTGGCCACATAGCCCCTCACCCATTGGGCTCGTCCTGGCGATCCAGACGACCCAACAACGATTGAGGCATGCACGGGGCCAGGCCCTGCCGATGCAGAACGCCAAGGCCTGGCTTTCACCCTTCCTTTTCAAGCCGTTCGTACGTCAAGGGGGACTCCTGAGCATCGCGTCTGAGGATCCTAACTAGTCACGTAGCCCCTCACCCCTTGGTCTCGTCCTGGTGATCCGGATGACCCAATGGCGGCTGAGGCATGCGCGGGGCAGGGCCCTGCCGACGCAGAACATCAAGGCTTGCCTCCGCGCCTTTTCCTAAGTTGTTCGCATGTCAAGGAGGACTCCTGAGCATCGCGTCTCAGGAGCCTAACTGGTCACGTAGCCCCTCACCCCTTGGGCTCGTCCTGGCGATCCGGACGACCCAACGGCGGCTGAGGTATGAGTGGGGCCGGGTTCTACAGACGCAGAACAACAAAGCAAACGGAAAAGTCGAGGGACCATAATCTAATTATTACAAAATATATTGTTCCAAGCAAACAGTTTTAAATGCCTCTCCGAGGCATGCTATATGCTACATGACAAACAAGGAAGAGTTGCGTCGTCAAGCCACCTCTTCAGACCTGGGCACCGCCGTCACCCGCCAGTAGAGCCTCGTTGCCAGGTGTGTCGCCCGTCCCCTCGGCCTCGGTCGGAGGACCAACAACCAGGAACTTACTCAACATGGCGTCCACGAAGCTCTTCACGGTGGCTGCAGCAGCATCCTGGGAGTCGGAGTCCACCAGAGCAAGGAAGGAGGACAAGTCAAAGCCGGCGTCCTGGAGATAGAGATGGCTGAAGACGCACATAAGGGCTGAGGAAGAAAGCGAGCGCACCTCACTTTCCACCAAAGAGGCAAACCCGTCGACAACATCTTCGAGCATGGCCAAGACTTCAGGGAGCAAAGCAGCAGGGCTCTCCCTTGGGGTCGTCGCCATCACCTTCTTCAAGGGATTGTCCCCAAAGAGCAACCGCTGAGCCTTGTGGAACCTCGCCTCGAGAGAGGCAAGGGTGCTGAGCTCCATGGCGGCTGCCTTCTTGGCCCCGGCAAGGGCCGCGTGGGCCGCCTCCGCCTCCTCCTTCAACCTCGTTAGGCGGTTGCACTCCGTAGCCTGCTCCAAGGCCACCTTCTTCACCTCGGCGTCTCGATCGGCGACAGCAGCCTCCTAGGCCTTCAGCTTCTCCTCATGCTCCTGGAACTAGCTGACCTGGGCAGCCCACTAATCCTGAAGAGCCTTCAGTTTAGCCTCCACCACACGACACCGATCCTCGGCTTCCATGGCCTCCTTCCGCGCCAGGTCGCGCTCAGTGGAAACCACCCCCGAGCACCTTCTGGGCTTCTTCCACAGAGCCCCAGGCCGTGTGGACAGACGCGCCGGCCTAGAGCCAACCAGAAATCAGCCCCAAGCGTCCTAACGCCGAGTGCTGGTCAAGGCCCCGAAGTTCACCCTGGAGGAGGTTCAGTGTCGCTGTTGCCTCCTCCAGGGCCTCGGAGGTGGCAGGAGTGCCTTTGCCCGGCTATACGCCGGGCAGGGGAGAAGACATCCTCGGCAGCAAGACAAAAGAAGCCTCATCATCAGGAAGGACTGGGGGCTCCGGAGGCTGGACGACCTCAGCAGCCACAACGAGTATGGGCGCTGGTGGGGTCATCCCCGCCAAAGGCGCCGACACCTTCTAAGGACGGGCTTCCACGCCTTGGGGAGACGGCGTCACCATTGGAGCTGCAGGGGCCAAGGAGAAGACGTACCAGTCGGCGATGGCTCCTCTTCAGGCTCAGCAGAGGGCGCCGAGACGGGGCAGCTGGAGCTGAATTCTTGGGAGCAGGAGAACTCGCGGTTGGCACCACTCGGGACGCCGCTGCTACGTCTTGAGCTTGCATTGGTTTTCCTTGAAGAGGAAAGGGTGATGCAGCAATAGTAGCGTAAGTATTTCCATCAGTTTTTGAGAACCAAGGTATCAATCCAGTAGGAGGCTCCTCAAAAGTCCCACACACCTACACAAACAAACAAAGAACTCGCAACCAACGCAATAAAGGGGTTGTCAATCCCTTCACGCCCACTTGCGAAAGTGAGATCTGATAGAGATAGTATGATAAGGCAAATATATTTTTGGTATTTTATAATATATATTGGAAAAGTAAAGATGCAAATAAAAGTAGATTGAAAGCTTATATGATAAAAGATAGACCCGGGGCCATAGGTTTCACTAGTGGCTTCTCTCAAGATAGCATAAGTATTATGGTGGGTGAACAAATTACTGTCGAGCAATTGATAGAAAAGCGAATAATTATGACATTATCTAGGCATGATCATGTATATAGGCATCACGTCCGTGACAAGTAGACTGACTCCTTCCTGCATCTACTACTATTACTCCACACATCGACCGCTATCCAGCATGCATCTAGAGTATTAAGTTCATAAGAACAGAGTAACGCATTAAGAAAGATGACATGATGTAGAGGGATAAACTCATGCAATATGATATAAAACCCATCTTTTTATCCTCGATGGCAACAATACAATACGTGCCTTGCTGCCCCTGCTGTCACTGGGAAAGGACACCGCAAGATTGAATCCAAAGCTAAGCACTTCTCCCATTGCAAGAAAGATCAATCTAGTAGGCCAAACCAAACTGATAATTCGAAGAGACTTGCAAAGATAACTCAATCATGCATAAAAGAAATCAGAGGAGATTCAAATATTTCTCATAGCTAAACTTAATCATAAACCCACAATTCGTCGGATCTCAACAAACACACCGCAAAAAGAGTTACATCGAATAGATCTCCAAGAAGATCGAGGAGAACATGATATTGACATCCAAAAAGAGAGAAGGAGCCATCTAGCTAATAACTATGGACCCGAAGGTCTGTGGTAAACTACTCACAACTCATCGGAGGGGCTATGGTGTTGATGTAGAAGCCCTTCATGGTCGATTCCCTCTCCGGCGGAGCGCCAGCGAAGGCTCCGAGATGGGATCTTGCAGATACAGAAGGTTACCATGGTGGAATTAGGTTTTCGTTGGCTCCCCCGATGTTTCCGGGGTACGTGGGTATATATAGGAGGAAGAAGTAGGTGAGTGGCCGCCCGAGGGCCCCACGAGATAGTGGGCGCGCCCTGTAGGGGTGCGCGCACCCTCCACCCTCGTGGCCGCCTCGGCTGCTTCTTGGCTTGCACTCCAAGTCCTTTGGACCACGTTCGTTCCAAAAATCAAGCTCCCGAAGGTTTCATTCTGTTTGGACTCCGTTTGATATTCCTTTTCTTAGAAATACTGAAATAGGCAAAAAAAGCAATACGAGATGGGCCTCCAGTTAGTAGGTTAGTCCCAAAAATGATATAAATGTGTAAAGTAAAGCCCATAAACATCCAAAACGGGTAATATAATAGCATAGAACAATCGAAAATTATAGATACGTTGGAGATGTATCAAGCATCCCCAAGCTTAATTCCTGCTCGTCCTCGAGTAGGTAAATGATAAAAACAGAATTTTTGATGTGGAATGCTACCTAGCATAATTCTCAATGTAATTTTCTTTATTGTGGCATGAATGTTCAGATCCAAATGATTCAAAGTAAAAGTTCATATTGACATAAGAAATAGTAATACTTCAATCGTACTAATCAAAGCAATCATGTCTTCTCAAAATAACATGGCTAAAGAAACTTCATCCCTACAAAAATCATATAGTTAGGCTATGCTTCATTTTCGTCACACAAAAATGCTCCCAAATTATACTCCCCCGATGACAAGCCAAGCAATTGTTTCATACTTAAATAATCTCAAACTTTTTCAACTTTCACGCAATACATGAGAGTGAGCCATGGATATAGCACTATGGGTGGAATAGAATATGATGATGGGGATTGTGTGGAGAAGACAAAAAAGGAGAAAGTCTCACATTGACAAGGATAATTAACGGGCTATGGAGATGCCCATCAATTGATGTCAACATGAGGAGTAGGGATTGTCATGCAACGGATGCACTAGAGCTATAAATGTATGAAAGCTCAACAAAAGAAAACTAGTGGGTGTGCATCCAACTTGCTCTCTCACGAAGACCTAGGTCATTTTGAAGAAGCCAATCGTAGGAATATACAAGCCAAGTTCTATAATGAAAAATTCCCACTAGTATATGAAAGTGACAACATATGAGACTCTCTACATGAAGAACATGGTGCTACTTTGAAGCACAAGTGTGGAAAAGAGATAGTAACATTGCCCCCTTTTTATTTTATTTTTTTTCTTTTTCTTTTTTTTCTTTGGCCTTTTTTGGCCTTTCATTTTTCTTTTCTTTTTGGGGACAATGCTCTAATAATGATGATCATCACACTTTTATGGATTTATAACTCATGAATTACAACTCAAAACTAGAACAACATATGACTCTATATGAATGCCTCCGGCGTTGTACCAGGATGGGCAATGAATCAAGAGTGACATGTATGCAAAATTATGCAAAGTGGCCTTGCCACAAATACGATGTCAACTACATGATCATGCAATGGCAATATGACAATAGTAATGTGTGTCATGATGATAAACGGAACGGTGGAAAGTTGCATGGCAATATATCTTAGAACGGCTATGGAAATGCCATAATAGGTAGGTATGGTGGCTGTTTTGAGGAAGATATAAGGAGGTTTATGTGTGATAGAGCGTATCATATCACGGGGTTTGGATGGACCGGCGAACTTTGCACCAACTCTCAAGGTGATAAAGGGCAATGCACGGTACCGAAGAGGCTAGCAATGATGGAAAGGTAAAAGTGTGTATAATCCATGGACTCAAGATTAGTCAAAAGAACTCATATACTTGTTGCAAAAATCTACAAGTCATCAAAAACCAAGCACTACACGCATGCTCCTAGAGGGATAGATTGGTAGGAAAAGACCATCGCTCGTCCCCGACCGCCACTCATAAGGATGCACAATCTAAGAACACCTCATGCTTCAAATTTGTTACACACCTTTAACCATACGTGCATGCTACGGGACTTACTAACTTCAACACAAGCATTCTTTAAATTCATAATCACCCAACTAGCATGACTTTATATCACTACCTCCATATCTCAAAACAATTATCAAGTATCAAATTGCTCATAGCATCCAATTCACTTCCTATGATAGTTTTTATTATACCCAACTTGGATGCCCACCCTTCTAGGACCAATTTTATAACCATAGAAAATACCATGCTGTTCTAAGAGACTCTCAAAATAATATAAGTGAATCACGAGAGACTGGCAATTTCCACAAAATTAAGCCACCGCCGTGCTCTAAAAGATATAAGTGAGGCACTAGAGCAAAAACTATCTGGCTCAAAAGATATAAGTGAAGCACATAGAGTATTCTAATAAATTCCAATCAAGTGGGCTTCTCCCAAAAGGTGAGTACAGAAAGTATGATTGTGGAAAACAAAAAAGAAAATACTAATATCATACAAGACGCTCCAAGCAAAACACATATCATGAGGCGAATAAAAATATAGCTCCAAGTAAACTTACCGATAAATGAAGACGAAAGAGGGGATGCCTTCCAGGGGCATCCCCAAGCTTAGGCTTTTGGCTATTGTTAAATATCTTGGGGTTCCATGGGCATCCCCAAGCTTAGGCTCTTTCCACTCCTTATTCCATAGTCCAACAAATCTTTACCCAAAACTTGAAAACTTCACAACACAAAACTCAACAGGAAATCTCATAAGCTCCGTTAGTGAAAGAAAGCAAAACCACCACATAAGGTACTGTAATGAACTCATTCTTTATTTGTATTGGTGTTAAAACTACTGTATTTCAAGTTCTCTATGGTTCATACCACTTAATACTAGCCATAGATGCATCAAAATAAGCAAACAACACACGAAAAACAGAATCTGTCAAAAATAGAACAGTCTGTAGAAATCTGTAACACACTAATACTTATGGAACTTAAAAAATCCTACCAAAATAGGAAGTCTTGGGAAATTTGGCCATTGATCTATAGAAAAAATAATCAACGCAAAAGAACGTTGTTGTGATTTAACAAAACTAATTTTGTGCGAACAAAGTTTCTGTTTTTCAGCAGAATCAAATTAACTATCACCATAGGTTATCCTATAGGTTCTACTTGGCACAAACACTAATTAAAACATAAAAACACATCTAAACAGAAGGTAGATGCAAAATTTATTAATAAACAGAAACAAAAACAAAAAACACAAATAAAATTGGGTTGCCTCCCAACTAGCACTATCGTTAATGCCCCTAGCTAGGCATAAAAGCGAAGATAGATCTAAGTAGTGCCATATTTGATTTTCAATTTTTTAGCGGAGTCATGCTCGAATCCGGGAGGTTATTTACATTTCCCTTCATACTCGGAAATTTTTAGATCTAAAGAATCCAACCGCTTATTGCAAAGAGTAATCAACATATTCATGCAGTGAAGATTTCCGCTAATACTTTTAAGAGGCTCAAGAGACTTTTGTAAAAAAAATTGTTACTTCGCAAATCTTTCCAAATACTTGTGTTTCTTCTTGGGTAGGATGTGGTCCCCCTTTTTGAGGTAGTGTTCCCACTGTTCCCTCTATAATTTCATGTGCAATACTAGAATCAATTTCAATAAAATTTCCCTTGGCAATGCAATCCAAGAGTTGTCTATGCGACATATTTAGCCCACCATAAAAATTGCGAAGTAGAATTCAAAAATTCACCTCTAGGGTGAAATTGCGATAAGATTCCATCATCCTATACCGAGCATCTTTTAAATTTTCTCCTTGCCTTTGCTCGAAGTGAAGAACTTCAAACTCGGGAGACATAGGAACGGATAAGAAACTAGCCATTACGACAAGGTAAACGATCTAACATACGAGCAAAGAGAAAAAGGCAAGCGAAAGAGAGATATGAGATTGGGAAAGAGAGGGCGAATAAAACATAACAACCAAGAAATCTCGATATCTTCCATGCTACACACATTGTAGGCGGTTCCCAAATAGAATGGTAAAGTTTATACTCCCCCACCATCAAAAAGCATCAATCCATGGCCTGCCCGAAACAACGGGTGCCTCCAACTAACAACAATCCAGGGGGAGATTTGTTTCCAATTATTTTGGTTTGATTTGAGCATGGGACTAGGCATCCCGGTGACCAGCCATTTTCTCGTGAATGAGGAGCAGAGTCCACTCCTCTTGAGAATAACCCGCCTAACATGGAAGATGCAGACAGCCCTAGTTGATACATGAGCTGTTCGAGCATACAAAACATAATTTCATTTGAGGGTTTGGAGTTTGGCACATACAAATTACTTGGAACGGCAGGTAGATACCGCACATAGGAAGGTATGGTGGACTCATATGGAATAACTTTGGGGTTTATGGAGTTTGGATTCACAAGCTGTATTCCCGCTTAGTACAAGTGAAGGCTAGCAAGAGACTGGGAAGCGGCCAACTAGAGAGCGACAACAATCATGAACATGCATTAAAATTAATCAACATCGAGTGCAAGCAAGAGTAGGATATAATCCACCATGAACATAAATATCGTGAAGGCTATGTTGATTTTGTTTCAAATACATGCGTGAACATGTGCCAAGTCAAGTCACTCAAATCATTCAAAGGAGGATACCACCCTATCATACCACATCACAACCATTTTAATAGCATGTTGGCATGCAAGGTAAACCATTATAAGCTCCTAGCTAATTAAGCATGGCATAAGCAACTATAATCTCTAATTGTCATTGCAAACATTTTTATTCATAATAGGCTGAATCTGGAACGATGAACTAATCATATGTACAAAAACAAGAGAGGTCGAGTTCATACCAGCTTCTCTCATCTCAATCAGTCCATCATATATCATCATTATTGCCTTTCACTAGCACAACCGAACGGTGTGAATAATAATAATAGTGCACGTGCATTGGACTAAGCTGGAATCTGCAAGCATTCAATTCAAGGGAGAAGACAAGGTAATATAGGCTCTTGGTTAAATCAACAATAATGCATATGAGAGCCACTCAACATTTTCATTATGGTCTTCTCCTCTCGGCCCCCAAAGAAAAGAAAAGAAATAAAACTATTTACACGGGAAAACTCCCAACAAGCAAAAGAAGAACGATAAATATTTTTGGGTTTTCTTTTAATTAGTACTACTAGCATGGAAAGTAAACTAACTAATTTTTTGGTTTTTCTTAAGGTTTATCAAACACACTAGAAGAAAGCGAGAAAAAGAAAATAAACTAGCATGGATAGTAAAAAGAAAAAGTATGAGCACCGACAACTAGAATGAGTGTGTGAACATGAATGTAATGTCGGTGAGAAATACGTACTCCCCCAAGCTTAGGCTTTTGGCCTAAGATGGTCTATGCCCATGGATGGCCTGGTGGATATCCGAAGTTGTAACTGGGGTCGTACTGAGATGCAGCAGCCATTGCCTCACGAGTAGCAGCCTGGAGGCGAGCTGCCTCCGTCCTCCTCTCGTACTCGTTTGCCTCCTCCCTGGTTATAACATATCTTCTTTTTGCCTAATAATCAAAGAAGGCAGGAGCAGGGAGAGTAATATGGACAACACGACGTTTGTCAAAGATTAGTCGGTATTGGAGGATTTGATCATTCGTCTCAAGAAAATGATGATTAACCATGGCATTGTAATCTAAATAAGCGGGAGGCAACTCCCTATCATTTTCATGTACAGGTATACCAAGATAATTAGCCACACGGGTTGCGTAAATCTCTCCAAACAAGTCTCCATCTAAACCATTATTATGCAACCTACGTGCAACAATTGCCCCCAAGTTATATTGTTTATCACCTAATACAACACTCTTGAGAACACAAAGATCCAGAACACACATGTGACAAGCTTCATCTTTACCATTAATGCATCTACCTATGAAGAGAGAAAAATAATGTGTAGTAGGAAAATGAATGCTCCCTATGGTAGCTTGTGCTATTTCTCTGGATTCTCCCACTGTCATACTAGCAAGAAAGTCTTTATATTCAGATTTACGAGGTTCATTAACACTGCCCCACTGCTGAAGTTTACAAGCAGTAGTAAAATCTTCTAGGTCCATGGTATATGATTTATCATAAAGATCAAACAGGACATTTTGAGAATTGCGGGAAGATGAAAATTTAAACCTTCTCACAAAGGAATCAGTCAAATGATAGTATTGAGGGCACTTATCTTGCATGAAGTCCTCAAGATCAGCATTACGCACCTATGCATCAAATTCATCCTTGATGCCCGCTTTGACCATAAACTCCTCTGACGGCCATTCACGAGGCCGCACGTAAGCTTTCCTTGGTGGTTCATCGTCTTGCTCACGTATTGCGAGCTTGGGTGCTTGCTTCCTTGAAGGAACCACCTTGGTACATTTTCCTAGACATATTTCTTCTTGTGAAAGATTTCTGAAATTTTTAGTAACTCAAAATAAAAGTGAACCAAACTCAACAAAATTGATAGCAACTACTCCCACAAGTGCCTGGAGACTATATCATGCATTAGAACTACTTGGGACCATATAAATTTGACATGCAAGCTCAATAACAGGGTCACCTTAGTAGCAAAAATTTGCAATGAATAAAGTACTAGAACAAAAACTAATTGGACCATTGGAGGAGTCACATACCAAAGAACAATCTCCCAAAGAAGTTTTGTGAATGGAGCTTTGAGCAAGGAGATCGAAAATGGCAGAAAAATTGCCTAGAACTCGTGCTTGAGCTGGATAGTGATTTTTTTGGGAGGAAGAAGAAGAGCATGGGTGCAGGAATAAGTGGAGGGGGGCCACAATGGGCCCACGAGGCAGGGTGGCATGCCTAGGGGGTAGGGCGCGCCCTTGACCCTCGTGGCCAGGTGCTAGCTCCCCCTGCTGTGTTCTCAGTGCCAGACATTCTCAAATAATCTAGAAAAATCATATTAAATTTGCTGGGCATTTAGAGAACTTTTATTTTCGGGGTATTTTTTATTGCATGGATAATACAGAAAACAAACAGAAAATACTATTTTTACTTTATAATCTGAATAATAAAAAGTAAAAAGAGGGTACAAAAAGTTGTGCTTTCTAACTTCATCCATCTCAAGCTCATCAAAAGGAATCCACTAACAAGGTTGATCAAGTCTTGTTAACAAACTCATTCCGAATAACATGAAACCGGAGAAATTTCGAATAACACTAGGTTACCTCAACGGGGATATGCACATCCCCAATAATAAGAATATCATATTTCTTCTTGACAGTAGGAAGAGGAAATTCAAAACCTCCAATAATAATCGATGGTATTTTCCCAATAGAATTGATACTATGAACTTGAGGTTGTTTCCTCAGAAAGTGTACCGTATGCTCATTACCATTAACATGAAAAGTGACATTGCCTTTGTTGCAATCAATAACAGCCCCTGTAGTATTCAAAAAGGGTCTACCAAGGATAATTGACATACTATCGTCCTCAGGAATATCAAGAATAACAAAGTCCGTTAAGATAGTAACGTTTGCAACCAAAACAGGCACATCCTCACAAATACCGGCAGGTATAGCAGTTGATTTATCAGCCATTTGCAAAGATATTTCAGTAGGTGTCAACATATTCAATTCAAGTCTACTATATAAAGAGAGAGGCATAACACTAACACCGGCTCCAAGATCACATAAAGCAGTTTTAACATAGTTTCTTTCAATGGAGCATGGTATAGTTGGTACTCCTGGATCTCCAAGTTTCTTTGGTGTTCCACCCTTAAAAGTATAATTAGCAAGCATGGTGGAAATTTCAGCTTCCGGTATCTTTTGTTTATTTGTGATAATATCTTTCATGTACTTAGCATAAGGATTTACTTTAAGCATATCAGTCAAACACATATTCAAAAAGATAGGTCTAATTATTTTAGCAAAGCGCTCAAAATCCTCATCATCCTTTTTCTTGGATGGCTTAGGAGGAAAAGGCATGGGTTTCTGAACCTATGGTTCTCTTTCTTTACCGTGCTTCCTAGCAACAAAGTCTCTCTTATCATAACGTTGATTCTTTGATTGTGGGTTATCAAGATCAATATCAGGTTCAACCTCTACATCACTGGTATTGCTAGGTTGAGCATCAACATGAACATTATCATTAACATTATCACTAGGTTCATGTTCATCACTAGATTGAGTTTCAGCATCAGAAATAGAGATATTATTGGGATTTTCAGGTGTGTCTACAACAGGTTCACTAGAAGCATGCAAAGTCCTATCTTTTTTCTTCTTCTTCTTTTTAGAAGGACTAGGTCATCAACTTTATTTCTCTGAGAATCTTGCTCAATTCTCTTAGGGTGGCCCTCAGGATACAAAGGTTCCTGAGTCATTCTACCCGTTCTAGTTGCTACTCTAATAGCAAAGTCATGTTTATTATTTAATTCATTGAGCAAATCATTTTGAGCTTTAAGCACTTGTTCTGCTTGAGTGTTAACCATAGAAGCATGTTTACTAATGAGTTTAAGTTCACCTTTAACTCTAGACATATAATCACTCAAGTGTCCAATCATATAAGCATTACTCTTCAATTGTCTACCAACATAAGCATTGAAATTTTCTTGTCTAGCCATAAAGTCATCAAATTCAACTAAGCATTGGCTAGCAAACTTAGTAGACGGGATTTCAACCTTATCAGATCTATAGAGAGAATTTACCTTTACTACCTGTGTCGGGTTATCAAGACCATGTGTTTCTTAAATAGGTGGTATATTAAGGCCATGTATTTCTTCAACATGAGGTAAATTCTTAACATCTTCAGCTTTAATACCTTTTTATTTCATAGATTTCTTTGCCTCTTGCATATCTTCAATATTGAGAAATAGAACACCTCTTTTCTTCGGAGTTGGTTTAGGAGTTGGCTCAGGAATTGGCTCAGGAAGTGTCCAATTGTTTTCATTAGTCAACATATTATTCAATAACAATTCAGCTTGATCGACAGTTCTTTCCCTGAAAACACAACCAGCACAACTATCCAGGTAGTCCGTGGAAGCATCGGTTAGTCCATTATAAAAGAAATCAAGTGTCGGCTTTCGGAGCCATGGCGGAGGTGGTGGGGGAGATCGACGATGTTGGTGATGCTGGTGGCCATGGGGGGCGGAGCGATGCTCTCTTTTCAGCTTTGGGAAGGAGGGAGGAGCGGCGGAGATTTCTGAGTAGCAACTGGCGAGATGGGCGAACCGCCCCTGTTTCCCCTGCTTATAAAGAGGGAGGGGGCGGGCGTTCCGTCTTTCCGAATAAAGAAACCACCCACGATCTCTCCCACGACTCCGCATTCAACGCGTGCCGTTCGGGGAGGGCGCGGTGGATACGGAGTAAGATACAGCGTAACCCAGGCCGCACGTGCTCGTGTCCTGTTTTGGGCCTGGCCCAACAGCGCTCGGCACCGTGTGTGGCCCAGGCCCGGGGGCTCCTGTCGGTGTACTAGAATAGGGGTACCCTAGTATCCCGAACTTGTGCACGGGCAATTGCAGCACCCCGCGGCAAGGCTTGCCGGGTGTCCGCAAAGGTCCTCCATGGTTCCTTTGGAGCCATTCAAGAACAAAGTATTCAAGCCAAGGAGACAAGGCCCCGGCAAGAGGAGCTTGCCGGGAAGGCCAACCAAGGCATCTTAAGGAACTTGCCGCGACGCGCCACGCATCCCAGCGAGGCCCGGTGAGCGACAAGCTTCCGGACGCGACAAGATAACGGCCGCGGCAAGGCGCTTGCCGCGGCAGGCTACCACTCTGTACCTGCGCTCCAGCACATCCACCAACGTGTCGCCCTGAGGCCTTTCCAGGCGCGCGTGGCAGAAGGTTGTGCAGCCAGCGGTGCACGGTGGTAAGCGGCGCTGACAAGATTGCCATCGTGGCGAGCGGTGGCGTCCCTGACGGTCCCTGTTTGCACTGTTTGGGCGACGTAGACGGGCATTTAATGCCTTTGTCCCCTGCTGTCAGGGTTAGGTAGGATACACTATACAGGTAGCTGTACCAACCGCTACTCCTTTTCCATTTCTACCCTTGTCTATGTTGCCACCTGTCGGTGACCCCTTTAGCACATAAAAGGAGGCCCATGTGCAACGTAGAGGGGGGTCGGAAGGTTCGAAACCGGAAAACACTCACGCTCGATCTCGTTAGCAACTGGTGTGTACGGTAGCACTCAGCGCTCCCGAGCAGGAACTCAATACACTCAGACATGCAGCAGTAGGAGTATTATCTCTCCGGAGAGCTCCAAAGCTGGGTAAACTGCTTGTGTGCTTCGCCTTGATCTGCTCTTCGTGCGATCTCCGCCCCCCGCTGAACCAAAAGGGGCTCGGTCCGCCGGTCCCATAGGTGTTCGTGGATCAGTTAGAAATCAACTTCCTCTTCTTGCTGTGTCCAGTTGATGGCGTTACAGACGGTTGAGTCAGCTTGAGCACAAAGATCCCTGGTTCCACAGGTAACTTAAGTGCGGCGCACTTTGACAGGCCATCGGCAATGTCGTTCTGAGCTCTTGGAACATGTTCCATCTGTAGGCCGTCAAAGTGCTCTTCTAGCTTTCTCACTTCATCGACGTATGCTTCCATCAACGGACTTTGATAATTCTTGTTCACTTGGCGGACGACAAGCTGTTTGTCACCCCTGACAATGAGCTTTTTGATCCCAAGGTCTGCTGTGATCCTGAGACCGGCAAGCAAACCTTCATACTCTGCAGTATTGTTCGTTGCTTGCTCCTTGGGAAAGTGCATCTGGACTACATACTTGAGGTGCTCTCCGGTGGGTGCGACAAGTAGCACGCCCGCACCGGCGCCTTGCAGCGAGAAGGCACCATCAAAGTACATCAGCCACTCTTTGCTTGCTTCCTCGACGGGGATGCTTGTCTCCGGAATTTCTTCATCTTGTGTTGGCGTCCATTCTGCTATGAATTCTGCCAACGCTCTGCTTTGGATAGTTGAAGTGCTCTCAAACTTAAGGCCAAAGCTTGATAGTTCCAGTGCCCACTCGACAATCCTGCCTGTTGCTTCTGGATTTTGCAGTATCCTCTTCAGCGGAAAACGAGTGACGACTGTGATCTCATGTGCTTGAAAGTAATGGCGCAGCTTTCTTGAGGCCATGAGAAGGCCGAAAAGCAATTTCTGCACACCCGAGTACCTTGACCTAGCCCCCTGCAGAAGGGAACTAACGAAGTAAACTGGGCGCTGTACCATTTTTTTCTGCATCTTCTCATGCGTCTGTGCAGATCCATCTTTGTCGGGACCAGAGCTCGCTGATGAAGTCCCCTGCTTGTCGCTGGATGCATCTGCCGTGGTTGCTGGCTCATCGTCTGCCTCCCTCTCCTCTACTAATGCAGCACTAACCACTTGATTGGTTGCCGCTATATATAGCAGCAACTTCTCTTGTGGCTTAGGTGCGATAAGTGTTGGAGTGGAGGACAGGTATCTCTTTAAGTCCTGCAGCGCAGCCTCCGCTTCCGGAGTGTCGGTGTACTAGAATAGGGGTACCCTAGTATCCCGAACTTGTGCACGAGCAGTTGCAGCACCCCGCGGCAAGGCTTGCCGGGTGTCTGCCAAGGTCCTCCATGGTTCCTTTGGAGCCATTCAAGAACAAAGTATTCAAGCCAAGGAGACAAGGCCCCGGCAAGAGGAGCTTGCCGGGAAGGCCAACCAAGGCATCTCAAGGAACTTGCCGCGACCCGCCACGCATCCCGGCGAGGCCCGGTGAGCGACAAGCTTCCGGACGCGACAAGATAACGGCCGCGGCAAGGCGCTTGCCACGGCAGGCTACCACTCTGTACCTGCGCTCCAGCACATCCACCAACGTGTCGCCCTGAGGCCTTTCTAGGCGCGCGTGGCAGAAGGCTGTGCAGCCAGCGGTGCACGGTGGTAAGCGGCGCTGACAAGATTGCCATCGTGGCGAGCGGTGGCGTCCCTGACGGTCCCTGTCTGCACTGTTTGGGCGACCTAGACGGGCATTTAATGCCTTTGTCCCCTGCCGTCAGGGTTAGGTAGGATACACTGTACAGGTAGCTGTACCAACCGCTACTCCTTTTCCATTTTTACCCTTGTCTACGTTGCCACCTATCGGTGACCCCTTTAGCATATAAAAGGAGGCCCATGTGCAACGTAGAGGGGGGTCGGAAGGTTCGAAACCGGAAAACACTCACGCTCGGTCTCGTTAGAAGCTGGTGTGTATGGTAGCACTCAGCGCTCCCGAGCAGGAACTCAATACACTTAGACATGCAGCAGTAGGAGTATTATCTCTCCGGAGAGCTCCGAAGCTGGGTAAACTGCTCGTGTGCTTCGCCTCGATCTGCTCTTCGTGCGATCTCCGCCCACCGCCGAACCAAAAGGGGCTCGGTCCGCCGGTCCCATAGGTGTTCGTGGATCAGTTTCCCCGACATCTTTGGCGCGCCAGGTAGGGGGCGTCAATATTGTGTGAACCTGATCCGGCATTCACACGAGCTAGATCTTCATATTCTTCATTGACATGCCACCAAAGAAGAAGACTTCGGCGGCAGCTGTTCCGTCCACGTCGATCCCACCACCACCGGAGCAAACGGGTGGTGGGGTAGACATCGGCGGAAGAACGGACATCGATGAGGGAGCTCACGGTGATGCCAGGTCCAAGGGCAAGGCCGCGCAGACCTCGGCGTCCGTACATGCACCCCACCCGTCTCAGGAGGCGCAGGACCGACAGCGTCATGGTATTCGCTGTACCATATGTTTGTTGGACCAAGATCGAGCTGGAGGATCTCGGGGTGCTCGAGACCAGCACGCACGCCAACATGCTGGCACGAGCGAGGCACGGTCGCCTGGACGGGATACTGCTCCTTCTAACATAGTTAGAAGTCCGAGCATATCCCGCTCCTCGCACTGTTCGCCATTGCCGCCCACCACTCCAGCCGAAGCTTTGGCGCGAGCTCAACTACTCCTGGATTACCCTCCAACAGCAGACAAGATCGATGAATGGAGGGCCACCATTTAGAGTCTCATCGGCTTCGCCAACAGCGACACTCCGCGGTAGCCGAATACATCGCTGCCGCGGCAGGACTGCCGGGCACGAGCCAATGGCGACGAAACCAGTGGGGGTGCAACCACCAAGCACTCTCCACCCCGAAGGCCAAGATCGCCGACTCGCCGGATCCACCTCGACAGCGACTCCACCGCATCATCAGATCCACGAGCTCGTCGCGATCAGCGCCAAGTTCTTCACAAACGACAGCAAGAAGACGCTCGAACTCGCATCGAGCGCCGAAGAGAAGCGCGGCGTCAATCGGATCAGCGCGCTGGGCCCTCTGTCGACATGCATGCACCAGGGGAACCAGGCGACTTGCCGTACGCGGTGGGTTGCCCTGCGTTCACTCGTGAGTTGCGGCAAGTCCAGTGGCCCAGCACGAAGAACTTCAAGCCAGTCGTGCCAGAGAAGTACGACGGCAAGTCGCATCCGTCGGAGTTCCTCAGCATCTACACCATCGTGGTGCAAGCTGCTGGGGGACGGGACGACAAGATCCTTGCCAACTACTTCCCGCTGGTACTCAAGCCCAATGTCAGATCCTGGCTCATGCACTTGCCGAACAACTCCATATCCTCCTGGGCAGACCTATGCCATCAGTTTGTCGGCGCCCCTTTAGCATATAAAAGGAGGCCCATGTGCAACGTAGAGGGGGGTCGGAAGGTTCGAAACCAGAAAAACACTCACGCTCGGTCTCGTTAGCAGCTGGTGTGTACGGTAGCACTCAGCGCTCCCGAGCAGGAACTCAATACACTCAGACATGCAGCAGTAGGAGTATTATCTCTCCGCAGAGCTCCGAAGTTGGGTAAACTGCTCGTGTGCTTCGCCTCGATCTGCTCTTCGTGCGATCTTCGCCCCCCGCCGAACCAAAAGGGGCTCGGTCCGCCGGTCCCATAGGTGTTCGTGGATCAGTTTCCCCGACATCTTTGGCGCGCCAGGTAGGGGAAGCCGCTCCCGAAGTGCCATCTGCTTCAACTACACCGCCAAGGGAGAATTCTCCGGCAAGGGAGCGTTCTCCGGCAAGGGACAATCCTCCGGCAAGGGAGCGTTCTACGGCAACGGGCAGTTCTCCGGCAAGGGATAGCACCAGCGACCCTCCGGTGGTTGAGGCCATGACTGCTGGTCCTAGCACAGGTAATCCTCTTGCCTGAAAACTTCCCTTGGGTTCTTCTTCTTCTGGTTTTCTTTGTGGATGTTTGCTTGACTTCTCTCCCTTTTCCGTTCGTCAGATCCATCTGCCACGGAGCTGATGGAAACCGAGATCGCTGGCGAGGAGAATGCACGCAGCAATGCCGACGACGCCGTTGTCAACGAAGGAGAAGCCGGCGCTAATGATCCTGCCGGCGAAGAGGCCGCCAAGGCTGCCGCCACAGAAGCTGGCGAGGAATCCGGCGATCGCACTGACGGCCCTGAGGCCGCAGGAGCGCCACGCACTATGCCGACCGCCGATCCCTCCGCTGCTGCTGCAGTGCTAGGCTCCGAAGAGCCCCAGCCCGACGCCTACTTGAAGGCCGGCGAGGGCATCCTCATCAAGCTCCCCTGGGCGTCAAGCTCCAGGGCGCCGGTTGAAGGAGAGATGCTGGATGGAGAAGTGCTTGCCTCCACTAGGCTGACGCTGGTCGACGCGCCAAGCAGCAGCAACGACGAGCCTGAGGAGGAGCGGCTGCTGTGGAAGCTGTTGTCGCTCTACTGCGCCCGACAAGCCAAGCTGGCATCCCGAGAAGCACTTGTCGTGAAGGCGGGAGTGGATATCGAGAAGCGCGCGGAGGAGCTCCGAGGTTTCAGGCAGGAAGCTCTCCGGGCCCTGGCAGAGGAGCGGGAACAAATCGACGAGGAGCGGAAGGCCTTCCTCCTCGAGAAGGCTGAAATTGAAGAGCAACAGCGGCTTGTTGTCGAGAAGCTATCTGCGCAGGAAGGCGAGTTGGCGCAGCGCAAGTTCAACCTTGACAGCTACGAAGAGGAGCTTGCCGCGCGCGAGAAAACACTCGCCGGGGCTCTCAAGGAGGCAAAGGATGCTGCCGCAGCTGCCGAGGCCGCCAAGAAGGAGCTGGAGACGAAGATGGCGCAGCTGGAGGCCGATCTCAAGGCGAGCGGCGAGGAGCTTGCTGCGCTCAAGCATGAGCGCGAGAAGGACGCCGCCGCTCATGGCGAGCTGCAAGGTCGCCTCGCTGAGAGGTGCAAAGAACTCAGTGCCGCCAAGGACTCCAATGCAGACCTTGAGTTAAAGCTGGCCACTTTGACTCAGACGCTGGACGGTGCCAGGGAGCGGGAGGTGGCCTTGTCGGAGAAGATCAAGGCCGACGAGGCGCTGCTGGCGAATGCTGCTGCCGCCCAGAACACTTTTAGGGAGACCGTGGAGCACTGGACCGAGGGTCTTGTGGATGCTGCCGCGGCCATCGACAAGGAGCTGGCGCAGCTAGGGATGGAGGATTTTGGGTACTCCTCCGATGAGCACCTCCAACCCAGCGCCAAGCTCAGCTTGTTCTTCGAAGGCGCGGCGACGGCCCTCCAGCGACTCCGGGAGAAGATCCCAAAGCAGCTGGCTGACGAGTCGCGCGAGATCTGCGCGGGAGCTCTCCAAAAGGTGCTGGTGAAGGTGGCCTTCCGCAACCCAGGCCTCAACCTCACCAACGTCCTCAGGTCCTTGCCGCCGGATGCTGACCTAGAAGCGCTCAAGGCCCTTGTCGCACCCATTGTGGACAAGGTGAGCGGGATCAAGAGGGTTGAATGCGATCGCGTAGATTAGGCCGCCCGTTTTCTCTTTTTCTTGTCGCTGCTAGTCATGTTATGAGAACAATCTGTTAGAGCTGTGACAAGTTACCTTGTAATATAACTCTATTTTGGTTGCTATGTTATTTCCTTTACTTGATTCCTTCCTTTGTATGTTCTTGCCCTATGCTTTTAGGGAACTTGTCGGCGCAGGCACCTTAGCCGTGAGCGCTGAGTGCGGAACGTCAGCAGCCTGCTGGCGGTGCCGCTGCCGACAAGAAACCTTGTCGCAACTAGTCGCAGCTCACTTAAGTTGTTGAGTGGACTCGAAACAAAATAAGGGCGCAACTATCTACGAGTTGGTTCCTCCGCGCACAGGTTTTCCATACAAAGCAGGGTCGTTCGAGGAAGATAACTTAAAAAGTAAAACTGATTGCTCAAACTTTGGCAACTTAGCTTTTCTGTCGTTTGCTTTCCGGTAAGGCGAAAATTTCCTTGAACGACGCCTGGTCCACACCATTATCTTCTCCTTTCCCCCCGGCAAACTTGTGTGCGAGGGAACTTCCTTCCTTTGAGAAAGAGAAAGAAGAGAAAATAATGATATGGAGCCTTACGGCTCGTTATTGCTTACCGGGGGTAGGCGCTGCACAAAGTGTCAGATACGTGCATACAAAAGAAAAGTAGAAAGCACGAAATTGACAAGATGTGCAGAGCACATGAGCTTTACTTATGCACGGGATCTGCGCCTGGCTTTGTACAAAGGATTACATGCAACATCGGCAAGACTTGTACAAAAGGTGGTTGCCGGAACAGGTACCGGCAACCGCGCCTTACAGGTAAAACTTACGAAGATGCTCAATATTCCAGGAGTTGCTCACCGGAATGCCATCTTCGGTCTCAAGGCGGACAGCGCCTGGCCTAGTGACTCGTTTCACCCGGTAAGGGCCTTCCCACTTCGGCATCAACTTGTTGGAATTCTTGGCGGACTGAACGCGCCGAAGAACAAGGTCGCCTTCCTCGAGACTTTTGGCATTAACTTTTTGGCTATGGTAGCGGCGCAAAGCTTGCTGGTATCGAGCAGCTCGTACAGCAGCCTGAAGACGGTCCTCCTCAAGGAGCAGTGCGTCGTCTTGTCGCAGCTGCTCTTGCTCAAGCTCATCATAAGCGAGCACTCGAGGTGACCCGTATACGAGTTCCGTGGGGAGAACTGCCTCTACTCCATAAACTAGAGTGAAAGATGTCTGGCCAGTGGCTCGATTTGGCGTCGTCCTGACCGACCAAAGAACCACCGGCAGCTCCTCAATCCAGTTCCTTCCGCACTTGCGCAGCCTGTCGAAAGTCCTGGTCTTGAGCCCGCGCAGCACTTCAGCATTTGCCCTCTCCGCTTGAACGTTGCTTCTCGGATGAGCAACAAAAGCGAAGCAGACCATGGCGCCAAGATCTTGGACGTACTGCATGAAGGTGCGGCTCGTGAATTGTGTGCCATTGCCGGTGATGATCCGGTTAGGGATCCCGAAGCGGCAAACAATCGACCTGAAGAACTTGACCGCTGACTATGCTGTCACCTTCCTCATTGCTTCCACTTCCGGCCACTTTGTGAACTTGTCGATCGCAACGTACAAGTACTCAAAGCCCCCGACAGCTCGGGGAAAGGGGCCGAGGATGTCGAGCCCCCAGACCAAAAATGGCCAGGATAAAGGGATCGTCTGGAGAGCTTGAGCTGGCTGGTGTATCTGCTTGGAATGGAACTGGCACGCTTCACACTTGGTTACTTGTGCAGTTACATCCTGGAGGGCTGTCGGCCAAAAGAAACCTTGCCGGAATGCTTTTCCAGCAAGTGCTCTTGCGCCAATGTGGTGACCACATATGCCTCCATGTATCTCTGCCAACAGCTTTTGTCCGTCTTCCCGGTGAATACACTTCAATTTCACGCTGTTGAGTCTTCGTCTGTACAGTGTGTTGTCGACAAACTGATACATACTTGACTGCCGGGCTACTCTTTCCGCTTCTTCTTGCTCTTCGGGAAGTTCTCCTGTCTGAAGGAAACGGACAATCTGCTGCGCCCATGCTGGGGCTTGTGGCTCGACAACAAGGACTAAAGGCACATCTGCTACTGTGGGAACATCCGCTTCTACGGCGAGAATCTGCGGCTCAGCCGAAGCTTGATGTTCCCCGGCAAGCTTGCCGGAGCAAAGCTTGTCGGGAGCGTCTGCTTCAACGGAACAAACCCTAAGGCTTGCCGGAGCAGACTGCTCCTCAGCATCCTTGGCGTCGATCTTGGGGACCTTCTTGGCAGCGGCTTCGGGGAGCTCTGCCGGAAAATAGTTACCAGAAATCAACTTCCTCTTCTTGCTGTGTCCAGTTGATGGCGTTACAGACGGTTGAGTCAGCTTGAGCACAAAGATCCCTGGTTCCACAGGTAACTTAAGTGCGGCGCACTTTGACAGGCCATCGGCAATGTCGTTCTGAGCTCTTGGAACATGTTCCATCTGTAGGCCGTCAAAGTGCTCTTCTAGCTTTCTCACTTCATCGACGTATGCTTCCATCAACGGACTTTGATAATTCTTGTTCACTTGGCGGACGACAAGCTGTGAGTCACCCCTGACAATGAGCTTTTTGATCCCAAGGTCTGCTGCGATCCTGAGACCGGCAAGCAAACCTTCATACTCTGCAGTATTGTTCGTTGCTTGCTCCTTGGGAAAGTGCATCTGGACTACATACTTGAGGTGCTCTCCGGTGGGTGCGACAAGTAGCACGCCCGCACCGGCGCCTTGCAGCGAGAAGGCACCATCAAAGTACATCAGCCACTCTTTGCTTGCTTCCTCGACGGGGATGATTGTCTCCGGAATTTCTTCATCTTGTGTTGGCGTCCATTCTGCTATGAATTCTGCCAACGCTCTGCTTTGGATAGTTGAAGTGCTCTCAAACTTAAGGCCAAAGCTTGATAGTTCCAGTGCCCACTCGACAATCCTTCCTGTTGCTTCTGGATTTTGCAGTATCCTCTTCAGCGGAAAACGAGTGACGACTGTGATCTCATGTGCTTGAAAGTAATGGCGCAACTTTCTTGAGGCCATGAGAAGGCCGAAAAGCAATTTCTGCACACCCGAGTACCTTGACCTAGCCCCCTACAGAAGGGAACTGACGAAGTAAACTGGGCGCTGCATCATTTTTTTCTGCATCTTCTCGTGCGTCTGCGCAGATCCATCTTTGTCGGGACCAGAGCTCGCTGATGAAGTCCCCTGCTTGTCGCTGGATGCATCTGTCGTGGTTGCTGGCTCATCGTCTTCCTCCCTCTCCGCTACTAACGCAGCACTAACCACTTGATTGGTTGCCGCTATATATAGCAGCAACTTCTCTTGTGGCTTAGGTGCGACAAGTGTTGGAGTGGAGGACAGATATCTCTTTAAGTCCTGCAGCGCAGCCTCCACTTCCGGAGTCCATTTCATTGGACCTGCCTTTTTCAATATTTTGAAAAATGGCAGGGCGCGCTCAACAGACCTAGAGATAAACCTGCTGAGAGCAGCTACGCAACCGGCAAGTCTTCGTACATCCTTGACGCGCTTTGGTGCTTTAATCTGCTCAATGGCCTTGATCTTGTCAGGATTGGCTTCAATTCCCCGCTGAGACACGAAGAACCCGAGAAGCTTGCCGGAGGGGACTCCAAACACACACTTCTCGGGGTTAAGCTTGAGGTTGATCTTGCGCAGATTTGAAAGGTTTCGTCTAAATCTTGAATCAGAGTCGCCTTGTCCTTGCTCTTGACCACTATGTCATCCATGTAGGCTTCCACATTTCTGTGCATTTGCGGCTCAAAAGCGTAATGGACTACCCTTGCAAATGTTGAACCAGCATTCTTTAAACCAAAAGGCATCCGTACGAAACAGTATGTGCCACATGAGGTGATGAATGCGGTTTTCTCCTCATCCTCTTCTGCCATGAAGATCTGATGGTATCCTGAGTATGCATCAAGAAATGAAAGCAAATCACATCCGGTCGTGGAATCAACAATCTGGTCGATGCGCGGCAAGGGAAATGGGTCTTTGGGACAAGCCTTATTGACATCGGTAAAGTCGATACAAAGCCTCCATTTCCCGTTTGCTTTGCGCATGACTACAGGGTTTGCCAACCACGTAGGATGGAGCACTCCTCTGAGAAGGCCTGCTACTTCCAATTTCTTGATTTCTTCTGCGATGAATTCTTGGCGCTCCACTGCCTGCTTCCTAACTTTCTGCTTGACGGGCCGTGCATGAGGACAGACGGCAAGATGGTGCTCGATTACTTTCCTGGGAACACCGGGGATGTCAGACGGTTGCCACGCAAACACGTCGATGTTCGCCCGCAGGAAAGCAACGAGTGCGCTTTCCTATTTAGGGTCGAGAGTGGCACTGATGGTGAAGGTACCACCGGTGCCATCCTCCTTGGCGGACACCTTCTTGGTCTCTGGTGGAGCTGCCATCGTCTTCTTACACTTGCCGGTGGAGCTCGATGGTGCGTCCTCGACGGTAGCGCAGCACTCCGAAGAGGTGCGCTTGCCGGAGTGGGCATCAGAACTCTTGCCGGACTTGGTCTTTCTTTGTCTCGGGAGCTTCAGCGGCAAGTGGCTTGCGATCTGTTGCGGCTGCTGCTTCCTGGTAGATCTTGTCGGCGCAGATAAGAGCATCCTTCTTGTCGCCAGGGACAGAGATGACACTTATCGGGCCTGGCATCTTTAGCATGTTGTATGCATAGTGAGAGGCTGCCATGAATTTGGCGAGTGCTGGACGGCCGAGTATCCCATTGTAAGGCAATGGAAAATCAGCAACATCAAAAGTGACCCTCTCAGTCCTGAAGTTCAACTCGCTACCAAATGTCACCGGCAACGTGATCTTTCCCTTCGGCTTGCTTCTTCCCGGATTGATTCCTTGGAATGTGCCGGTTTCTTCGAGCTCGCTATCAGGGATCTGGAGTTTCTGGAGTACAGCGGAGGAGATCAGGTTCAAGCCGGCCCCGCCGTCAACTAGCATCTTAGTGACCTTGAGGTTGCGGATAGTTGGCGAAACCAACATCGGCAAGCACCCGACCGCAGTTATGCGATCAGGATGGTCCTCAATATCAAAGATGATAGGCGTGCTGGACCATTTTAGAGGCTTGCGTGACTCGACGGGTGGTTCTGCCGCATTAACTTCCCGCATCCACTGCTTGAGCTGGCGGTGGGAAGTATGCAGAGAAGCACCGCATAGGACCTCTGTGGCTTTCTGGAACTCCTGTTCATCGATCTTGTCATCATCCATGTCTTCGTCCTCGTCGTCATCTTCATCCTTGTCGCGGCCGCATGGAGGTCTAACTCCTTGCCACTGCTTGGCCTTGCCGCGGCGTCCTCCTCGGCCGGGGCGTTTCATGCCGGTTCCTCCAGCACCTTCCTGGGCCTTCTCCTTGTCGCATCGCTCGTATTCAGCCTTTTGCTGCTCAACAAGCTGCTCGACCTTCTTGCAGCTCTGGAGGTCATGGCCCTTGGTGCGGTGGATCTTGCAGTACTGCTTATTGGTGCCGTCCTGCTTGTCGGCGACCGCCACAGCCTGGTAGTTGTTGCCGCCAGAGCTACCAGCTTTGGCTTTCTTGGCGCTACTTCCGTCGCCGGACTGCTCAACGACTAGCACATCTTTGCCTTTCTTCTTCCTGTTGTTCCGCCGCCGTCTTTTCTTCACCGGGGCGGCCTCCTCACTGTCAGATCCTCCTGCTTCTGTATTCTCTCCGGGGAGTTTCCTCCCTTCCTCAGCACGTGCACACTTGTCGGCCAGGGCATATAGCTCACTGACGTCTCTGATCTTGCACATTGCCATCTCCTCCCGCATCCTACAGTTCCGCACGTTCTGATGGAACGCGCTAATTACCGCGGCAGGGTGGACATCTGGAATGTTGTGCTGTACGCGGCTGAATCTCTGAATGTACTTGCGCAGGGACTCTCCTTCCTTCTGGGCGAGCAGATGAAGGTCGCTCTCTTGGCCAGGAGGCTTGTGGCCGCCTGTAAAGGCGCCGACAAACTGATGGCATAGGTCTGCCCAGGAGGATATGGAGTTGTTCGGCAAGTGCATGAGCCAGGATCTGACATTGGGCTTGAGTACCAGCGGGAAGTAGTTGGCAAGGATCTTGTCGTCCCGCCCCCCAGCAGCTTGCACCGCGATGGTGTAGATGCTGAGGAACTCCGATGGATGCGACTTGCCGTCGTACTTCTCTGGCATGTCTGGCTTGAAGTTCTTCGTGCTGGGCCACTGGACTTGCCGCAACTCACGAGTGAACGCAGGGCAACCCACCGCGTACGGCAAGTCACCTGGTTCCCCTGGTGCATGCATGTCTACAGAGGGCCCAGTGCGCTGATCCGATTGACGCCGCGCTTCTCTTCGGCGCTCGATGTGAGTTCGAGCGTCTTCTTGCTGCCGTTCGTGAAGAACTTGGCGCTGATCGCGACGAGCTCATGGATCTGATGATGCGGTGGAGTCGCTGTCGAGGTGGATCCGGCGAGTCGGCGATCTTGGCCTTCAGGGTGGAGAGTGCTTGGTGGTTGCACCCCCACCGGTTTCGTCGCCATCTGCTCGTGCCCGGCAGTCCTACCGCGACAGCGATGTATTCGGCTGCCGCGGAGTGTCGCCGTTGGCGAAGCCGATGAGACTCTGAATGGTGGCCCTCCATTCATCGATCTTGTCTGCTGTTGGAGGGTAATCCAGGAGCAATTGAGCTCGCGCCAAAGCTTCGGCTGGAGTGGTGGGCGGCAATGGCGAACGGTGCGAGGAGCGGGATATGCTCGGACTTCTAACTATGTTAGAAGGAGCGGTATCCCGTCCAGGCGACCGTGCCTCGCTCATGCCAGCATGTTGGCGTGCGTGCTGGTCTCGAGCACCCCGAGATCCACCAGCTCGATCTTGGTCCAACAAACGTATGGTACTGCGAATACCATGACGCTGTCGGTCCTGCGCCTCCTGAGACGGGTGGGGTGCATGTACGGACGCCGAGGTCTGCGCGGCCTTGCCCTTGCACCTGGCATCACTGTGAGCTCCCTCGTCGATGTCTGTTCTTCCGCCGGCGTCTACCCCACCACCCGTTTGCTCCGGTGGTGGTGGGATCGACGTGGACGGAACAGCTGCCGCCGAAGTCTTCTTCTTCAGTGGCATGTCGATGAAGAATATGAAGATCTAGCTCGTGTGAACGCCGGATCAGGTTCACACAATCTCGACGCCCCCTACCTGGCGCGCCAAAGATGTCGGGGAAACTGATCCACGAACACCTATGGGACCGGCGGACCGAGCCCCTTTTGGTTTGGCAGGGGGCGGAGATCGCACAAAGAGAAGATCGAGGCGAAGCACACGAGCAGTTTACCCAGCTTCGGAGCTCTCCGGAGAGATAATACTCCTACTGCTGCATGTCTGAGTGTATTGAGTTCCTGCTCGGGAGTGCTGAGTGCTACCGTACACACCAGCTGCTAACGAGACCGAGCGTGAGTGTTTTCCGGTTTTGAACCTTCCGACCCCCCTCTACATTGCACATGGGCCTCCTTTTATATGCTAAAGGGGTCACCGACAGGTGGCAACGTAGACAAGGGTAAAAATGGAAAAGGAGTAGCGGTTGGTACAGCTACCTGTACAGTGTATCCCACCTAACCCTGACGGCAGGGGACAAAGGCATTAAATGCCTGTCTACGTCGCCCAAACAGTACAGACAGGGACCGTCAGGGACGCCACCGCTCGCCACGATGGCAATCTTGTCAGCGCCGCTTACCACCGCGCACCGCTGGCTGCACAGCCTTCTGCCACGCGCGCCTGGAAAGGCCTCAGGGCGACACCTTGGTGGATGTGCTGGAGCGCAGGTACAGAGTGGTAGCCTGCCGCGGCAAGCGCCTTGCCGCGGCCGTTATCTTGTCGCGTCCGGAAGCTTATCGCTCACCGGGCCTCGTCGGGATGCGTGGCGCGTCGCGGCAAGTTCCTTGAGATGCCTTGGTTGGCCTTCCCGGCAAGCTCCTCTTGCCGGGGCCTTGTCTCCTTGGCTTGAATACTTTGTTCTTGAATGGCTCCAAAGGAACCATGGAGGACCTTGGCGGACACCCGGCAAGCCTTGCCGCGGGGTGCTGCAACTGCCCGTGCACAAGTTCGGGATACTAGGGTACCCCTATTCTAGTACACCAACATCAAGTATTTCATTTTTCTTGAGAGGATGATCAGGCAAAGTATTAAGTAACTGGAGAAGCCTCCCCCAAGCTTGTGGGAGACTCTCTTCTTCAATTTGCACAAATGATATATTTCCCTTAAGGCAGCTTGTTTCTTATGAGTAGGGAAATATTTAGCAGGGAAGTAATAAATCATATCCTGGGGACTACACACACAACCAAGATCAAGAGAATTAAACCAAGTTTTAGCATCACCCTTTAATGAGAATGGAAATATCTTAAGGATATAGTAGTAGCGAGATTTCTCATCATTAGTGGACAGGGTGCCTATATAATTTAACTTAGTAAGATGTGCCACAACAGTTTCAAATTCATAGCCATAAAAAGGATCAGATTCAACCAAAGTAATTATCTCAGGATCGACAGAGAAATCATAATCCTTGTCAGTAACAAAGATAGGTGAAGTAGCAAAAGCAGGGTCATATTTCATTCTAGCATTCAGAGACTTTTGTTTCAGCTTAGCTAATAACTTCTTAAGATCAGATCTATCATTGCAAGCAAGAAAATCTCTAGCAGTTTCTTCATCCATAACATAACTGTAACGCCCCAGATGTAACTTTCCCCATTTGTACTCCAACTCTTGCCGTTTTCGGTGTCAAGTTATATTTATTTCTCGGGTTCGGGTTTTTGTCTCCGTGTGTTGTTTTTATTTTTCGTGCATCTCTCATCATGCCATCTCGTGCATTGCATTTGCATACATGTTCATCTCATGCATTCGAGCATTTTCTCCGTTGTCCGTTTTGCATTCCGGCGCTTCGTTCTCCTCCGGTGGTCATTTCTAGCTTTCTTTCGTGTGTGGGGATTAAATATTTCCGGATTGGACCGAGACTTGCCAAGCGGCCTTGGTTTACTACCGGTAGACCGCCTGTCAAGTTTCGTATCATTTGGACTTCGTTTGATGCTCCAACGGTTAACCGAGGGACCGAAAAGGCCTCGTGTGTGTTGCAGCCCAACACCCCCCAAATTTGGCCCAAAACCCACCAAACTCTGCTCCATCGTCTCGGTCGTTCGATCACGATCGTGTGGGCGAAAACCGCACCTCATTTGGACTCTCCTAGCTCCCTCTATGCCTATATATACACCCC
>NC_041383.1:692050118-692070558 GCF_002162155.2 Triticum dicoccoides | reverse complement strand
CGCCACCGGCCTCCCCCGGCGTCGCCCCGGCCTCTCCCCGCCGCCTCGCCGGCCTCCCCTCCTCCACCGGCTCCGGCGACGAGCTCCTCCGGCGAGCTCGAGCTCCGCCGCCGGCGCTGCCTCGGCTTCCGCGCCGCGATCCCGATCTGGATCCGGTCGCGTGAACAGTAAACCCTAACCCCGATTTTTTTTGCTAAGTCCTGAAAATTTTGATCCATGTCGCTCTGTTCGAGGTCCCGTAACTTTGCAACCGTAGCTCCGTTTTGGGCGTATGATATATCAAAATCTTCGCCTCGACATGTACATCATTCCGTTCCATTGCATCATTTCCATTGCATCGTTTCGTGAGTTAGATTGCAGATCCGTTAGTTCATCATGCACTTTTGTCATTTTTGCTATATTTAATTCGTGCATGATATGCCTGTGCCCCTTTGGGATGAATTGTTAAGCATTTTGTCTTCTTTCCAGAGGTGTCACCCATGCATTTTTAGGATGTGTGTGTTGTCTTGTGCAAGCTTGCGAAGAGAGGTACCTGAGAATGCAGATTTCAGGGACTTAGTGATTTTCACTAAGTCTGAGATATTTTAGTTCATGATGCCATATGTCCAGCTTGTTTCCTAGTGATCCGTGCCTCTTTTGAGGATGATCAGTAAGGGAGTTTTGATATTTATGTTATGCTCTATCCATCCATGTCTTTGTTTGCATATGTGGAGTGCTCTAGGTTGACTCAATCGAGCTCAACTTTTGCTTCGTTGTTAATCTGGGCAGATCGTCAACTTGTTTGCGATTTTGCCGATGCTACCGTTAGTGTTCCATGCATGCTATGCCTTTGTTCTTGCCATGTGTAGCTAGCACTTTGTGCCTTCTTGCTGGTTATATGCTTTCCTTGCCATGACTTGCACCGTAGCGAGTGCATCGAGCTCGTTTACATGCCTTCGTGAGTTAAATTTCAGCATGTCTCAGTTTTCACTAAGTCTGAAAACTGATTGTGTTCGAGCGATGTTCGTGAGCTCGGTAGAGTATTTTGTGAACCCTTTTGGCCCCAGGTCACTTTGGGTGTTTTGTTAAGCTTGATGAGTAGCTCCATTCCATGTTCTTACTTGTCATGTTCAGGTTTTCTATCATGTTGTTTTGCTGCTCCGAAGAGAGCATCGTGATCTGAAATTTCAGACTAGTGTTAATTTCACCAAGTCTGAAATATGTTTTGCATTTGCGTTTTAGCCATGCTTGTTTGAACCTCTTAATGGATGAATTTGCCTATGGCTCAGTGCTAGTGTTTTGTCAACCATCTTGTGTACTTCACTGCCATGTATTTTGTTTTCATGTTTGGTGGTTGTAGCATGCTCATTTCGTTGCATTTAGATGCCTACTTGCTGTAAATCGCACACCGGTGTCATATCTTAAAACGCTCGCCTTTTCCAAACCGTAACTCCGATTCCAATGATCTTTATATCGTTTTCAATCGATTTCATCCCCTCTATCCAGTGGCACACTTGGTTTTCCAAGTTGAGGCCAGGTTCATGCATTTCCTGTCATATCTTGCATTTTGCATCCCGCATCGCATCCCGCATAGCATATCGTCATTTCATCATATTGCTTGGTCTTGCCCGTGGTTGATTGTATCCTTGTTGCTTGTTTGTCTTGTTGGGTAGAGCCGGGAGACGAGTTCGCTACCGAGGAGCCCGTTGAGTTTGCTTGTGAGGATCCAGTCAACTCTGACAACTGTGCAGGCAAGATGATCATACCCTCGAAATCACTACTATCTTTGCTATGCTAGTTTGCTCGCTCTTTTGCTTTGCCACGGCTACGATGCCTACCTTTTGCTTGTCAGCCTCCCAATTGCCATGTTGAACCTCTAACCCACCATTGTCCTAGCAAACCGTTGATTGTCTATGTTACCGCTTTGCTCAGCCCTTCTTATAGCGTTGTTAGTTGCAGGTGAAGATTGGAGCCGTTCCTTGTTGGAACATTTATATTCTTGTTGGGATATCATTATATTGCTATGTTATCTTAATGCATCTATATACTTGGTAAAGGGTGGAAGGCTCGGCCTCTCGCCTAGTGTTTTGTTCCACTCTTGCCGCCCTAGTTTCCGTCATACCGGTGTTATGTTCCCGGATTGTGCGTCCCTTACGCGGTTGGGCTATAATGGGAACCCCTTGATAGTTCGCCTTGATTAAAGCTTTTCCAGCAATGCCCAACATTGGTTTTACCATTTGCCACCTAGCCTCTTTTCCCTTGGGTTTCCGGAGCCCGAGGGTCATCTTATTTTAGCCCCCCACGGGCCAGTGCTCCTCTGAGTGTTGGTCCGAACTAGAGCCCTGTGCAGCGCCACCTCGGGGAAACTCAAGGTTTGGTTTTAGTTGTACGGATTGCTCATCTGAGTGTGCCCTGAGAAAGAGATATGTGCAGCTCCTATCGGGATTTGTCGGCACATTCGGGCGGTGTTGCTGGACTTGTTTTAACCTGTCGAATCATCTTGTTGTACCGAGATACCGAGTCTGATCGGTGTGTCTTGGGTGGAGGTCTATTCCTTCGTTGACCGTGAGAGCTTGTTATGGGCTAAGTTAGGACCCCCCTACAGGGATTGATCTTTCGAAAGCCGTGCCCGCGGTTATGGGCAGATGGGAATTTGTTAATGTCCGGTTGTAGATCACTTGAACTAAACTTAATTAAAATGAATCAACCGTGTGTGTTATCGTGATGGCCCCTTCTCGGCGGAGTCCGGGAAGTGGACACGGTGTTGGAGTTATGCTTGCGCAGGATGTTCCTTTAGCTTCTCGCTCGTGCTTCGCCTTCTCTTCTCGCTCTCTTTTGCGTATAAGTTAGCCACCACATATGCTAGTCGCTTGCTGCAGCTCCACATATATTTGCCTTATCCATTCCTATGAGCTTAAATAGTCTTGATCGCGTGGGTGTGAGATTGCTGAGTCCCTGTGGCTCACAGATACTACAACTCCAGATGCAGGTCCAGGTGATTCTGCTCTAGTTGACGATTACGAGCTCAGGTGGGAGTTCGACGAGGACTCTCAGCGATACTACGTGTCCTTTCCAGATGATCAGTAGTGGTGCCTAGTTGGGGTTATCGATTCAGGACCTTGTCGCATGTTGGGGGTCTTTTCTATTTTGGCACCGTAGTCGGGCCATGAGTGATTTGTTTGATGGATGTTATTTATGTACTCTGATGTGACGTGGCGAGTGTAAGCCAACTATGTTATCTCCCCCTTTTATTATATATTACATGGGATGTTGTAATGATTGCCTGACTTGCGACATTGCTTTCAATGCGGTTATGCCTCTAAGTCGTGCCTCGACACGTGGGAGCTATAGCCGCATCGAGGGCGTTACAATAACCCTCAGGAACAACAGGCAATTCATATTTAGGGGGAGAACCTTCATCATCACTATCATCAATAATATCAGTTTCAATAATTTCATTCTCTCTAACCCTAGCAAGTTGTTCATCAAGATATTCACCTAAAGGCACAATAGTATCAAGCATAGAAGTAGTTTCATGATAAGTATCATGCATAGTAGAAGTGGCATCATCAATAACATGCGACATACCAGAATCCATAGCAGAAGCAGGTTTAGGTGTCGCAAGCTTACTCATAACAGAAGGAGAATCAAGTGCAGAGCTAGATGGAAGTTCCTTACCTCCCCTCGAAGTTGAGTGATAAATCCTAGTTCTTTCATCTTTCAAGTTCCTCATAGTGACCAGCAGATATAAATCCCAAGTGACTCAAATAATAGATCTATGCTCCCTGGCAACGGCGCCAGAAAATAGTCTTGATAACCCACAAGTATAGGGGATCGCAACAGTTTTTGAGGATAGAGTATTCAACCCAAATTTATTGATACGACACAAGGGGAGCCAAAGAATATTCTCAAGTATTAGCAGTTGAGTTGTCAATTCAACCACACCTGGATAACTTAGTATCTGCAGCAAAGTATTTAGTAGCAAAGTAGTATGGAAGTAACGGTAACAGTGGTAAAAGTAATAGTAGTAATTGTAACAGCAGCAACGATAAAGTAAATAAGCAAAGAGCAATATGTGAAAAGATCGTAGGCATTGGATCGGTGATGGATAATTATGTCGGATGCGATTCATCATTTAATAGTTATAACATAGGGTGACACAGAACTAGCTCCGGTTCATCAATGTAATGTAGGCATGTATTCCGAATATAGTCATACGTGCTTATGGAAAAGAACTTGCATGACATCTTTTGTCCTACCCTCCCGTGGCAGCGGGGTACTTATGGAAACTAAGGGATATTAAGGCCTCCTTTTAATAGAGTACCAAACCAAAGCATTAACACTTAGTGAATACATGAACTCCTCAAACTACGGTCATCACCGGTAACTATCCTGATTATCGTCACTTCGGGGTTAACGGATCATAACACATAATATGGGACTATAGACTTGCAAGATAGGATCAAGAACTCACATATATTCATGAAAACATAATAGCTTCAGATCTGAAATCATGGCACTCGGGTGCTAGGGACAAGCATTAAGCATAGCAAAGTCATACCAACATCAATCTGAGAACATAGTGGATACTAGGGATCAAACCCTAACAAAACTAACTCGATTACATGGTAAATGTCATCCAACCCATCACCGTCTAGCAAGCCTACGATGGAATTACTCATGCACGGTGGTGAGCATCATGAAATTGGTGATGGAGGATGGTTGATGATGACGACGGCGACGAATCCCCCTCTCCGGAGCCTCGAACGGACTCCAGATCAGCCCTCCCGAGAGAGTTTAGGGCTTGGCGGCAGCTCCGTATCGTAAAACACGATGAATCTTTCTCTCTGATTTTTTTTCTCCGCGAACGTGAATATATGGAGTTGGAGTTGAGGTCAGTGGATGTCCAGGGGGGCCACGAGGTAGGGAGTGCGCCCTAGGGGGGCGCCCCCACCCTCATGGACAGGGTGTGGGCCCCTAGTGCTGATTCTTTCGGCAGTATTTTTTATTAATACCAAAAAGTTGCTCCATGGATTTCCAGGTTATTCCGAGAACTTTTATTTCTGCACAAAAATAACACCATGGCAGTTCTGCTGAAAACAATGTCAGTCCGGATTAGTTCCATTCAAATCATGCAAGTTAGAGTCCAAAGCAAGGGCAAAAGTGTTTGGAAAAGTAGATACGACAGAGACGTATCATATGCATCTTGAAGCCATTGACGCTGATCTCTGGTATGTCATCAAGAACGGCGTTCCCAAGGCCGGTTAAGGTGTTACTCCTGCTGATGTCAATAAGTTCATCCAACTGGACTCAACTGCCAAGAACATCATCTGTGGTCATCTGACCAAAGGGCAGTATGGTCGTGTGAGTTCTCTGGAAACTGCGAAGCTAGTCTGGGACTGGCTCTCCAAGGTCAATGAAGGCGTCTCAACACAGAGAGATTGCAGGATCAGTGTTCTTCACAATCTCTTCAACCGCTTCAAGAGAAATGACAATGAGAATGTTCATCTCACATTTGATCGCCTCACTGATATCACCAATGAGCTTCATCCACTCGGCGCCACTGAGATCACCAAGCACGAAATTGTCAAGACACTTCTGAGATATCTTGACAGCTCATTTGACACCCTGGCCCTAATGATTCAAGAGCGCCCTGACTTCAAGACTCTCGATCCGTCTGACATACTTGAGAGGCTCAACACACATGAGTTCCAGCTATTTGAGAAAAGAGATATCTATGGTCCCAACTATGGCCGTACTCGCGCTTTGAAGGCAAAGGTTGTCTCCTCATTTGAAGAAGAGTCTGACTGCAGTTCTCGGGATCCTGAAGATATTGGAAAGGGGTTTTCCTGAAGAAGTTCCAGAAGTTCGCCAAGAAGAAAGACTTCAGAAAGTCTTCAAGATCCAGCTCAAGAAATGATGAAGCTTCCTCTCATGATCACAAGAAGAGAACCTGTCACAAGTGCAAGAAACCTGGTCACTACATCTCTGAGTGTCCATAGTGGGACAACGAAACGAAGAAGAAGAAGAAGAAGAAGAAGAAGAGCAAGGAATATGATTCTGATAACAAGAAGAAGAAGAAATCCTCAAAGTCTTCTTCCAAATCTTCATCGAAGTCCTCATCACACAAGAAGAGCTCATCAAGCAAGGCTCGTGCATTTGTTGGCAAGGAGATGGATTTAGAGGAGGAGTCTGCATCTGAGGAGGCAAAGGTGGAGTCCGAAGAGGAATCTAATTCTGGAGTAGCAATCCTGGCTCTAGCTTCTGCATACGTCGCCAAGTCCATATTCAACACTGACAATGGCCTCATCACCAACGCTGATGCCAAGGATGAGAATGACTCTGCTCCCACCTACTGCTTCATGGCACGTGGTGCTAAGGTAAACTCACGCGATGCTTTCTTTCAAACATCAAGTGAAGATGACTCTAAATGTGAATCTAAACCTAGCTACAAAACACTTGATAAAATTGCAACTGAACAACATAATGCTATGGAACATATTCAAAAGTTGTTAGACAAAAGCGATGACCTGTTGGACGCGGAAATGACCCGAACTCAGTTGTAACGCCCCGGATCCGATGCGCCAGGTGTCTGCTAGTTATTCGCCGTCGTTGCCATGTCATTTGCTTGTGTGTTGCATTTTGCCATGTCATCATCTGCATTTCATCTGCATGTTTTTCAAAACTTGCATCCGTTCGAGTTCCGCCGGTTCTCTCCGTTGTCCGTTCGGAGTCCAGACACACTCGCACGCGCCCGTGACACCTCCGAAATATTATTTTTATAAGTGGCATAAAAATGTTCTCGGAATGGGTTGCAACTTGTCGTGCGGTCTTATTATAGTGTAGACAGGCCGCCTGCCAAGTTTCGTCGCATTCAGAGTCCATCTGTTAGCCCAACCATTAAAGTTACAGCCGCACTATAGCCGGTCTAGCGTCGGACGTTTTCGGTATCCGGAAGCTGCCACCGGGTCGCTCTGTTTCTCTCTCTTCTCAGCTCGAGGCATTCTACACAGCCCACCTGCAGCCGCCTAGTCCCCCCTCTGTCCGGAGCGCTCGATCGCGATCCGAGGGTCCGAAAACCCCTCCTAACCCCTCAAACCCTAGCCCTACCTATATAAGGAAGCCTCCCCTTCCAATTTTGGCAGCAGCCAACCCCCCTCCTCAAAATCCGCGCCGCTGCCTTCTCTCTCCAAATTCGCGCCGGCCACCTCGCCTCCGCCACTTGGCGCATAGCCATTGGCTGCGCCGCCACCGCGCCTCCGCCCGTGGCTACTCCCCGTGCGCCACGTCACCCCAATCGCCCCACTTCGCCGCAGCCCAGATCCGGCCCGCCCCTGGGCCGCACCGCGCTCTCCCGCTCGCTCCGCCCGAGTTCCGCTCGCCCCGCGCTCGTCCTGCTCCCCGCACCAGAGGCCGACCCCGCCGCCTCGCTAGAGGACACGCGCTGTCGTCGTCCGCGACCTCGACGCCCAGGCCAGATCCGCCGCCCTCTGCCTTCTTCTCCTTCTCCCCTCTCCTCCTCCCTCTAATCTCTCTCCTCCCCGCAGGGAACCGCACCACCGCCGCCTGGGGATCTCGCCTCCCCCGCCCCGTTCCGGCGCCGGGAATGGGCTCCCGACGCCCGGATCTGGCCTCCCCTCGTTGGATCTAGCCTCCTCTGCCTCCCCATCGCTGAGAACCGCCGTCCTCCATCGCCGTTGGATGATGGCGCCGCCAGCCTCGTCCCCGTTCGGGAGAGACCACGACAGGCGTTACCGGCCATGTCGGCCCCCCCCCCACGTGGGCCTCGGCCCAGCAGCGCCCGGCCAAGCCGGCCTGCCTCCTCCTCCTTCCGGGCCTTGGCCCAGGGTGAGTAGCCCCGCCCCCTCTCCTGTGCACTTTTGGGCCGACCAGATTCGGCCCTATCCAAGTTTTTTTCCCGCGGAACGATTTAGCTATTATTCCAGGATCTGCAGTTTTGCAAAAAAAGCCCTTAATGTTCATGCATCAATAATTAATTAACCATGCATCGGATTAAAACAAATTATATATGTAAAGTGCTTAGAATTTCATCTAGTTTCATAATATGCCATTTTCATCCCATGTTAAAATGCTTAAATGATGTTTGTTTAATTTTGCTCAAATGCCATGTTAAAATGCTTTATTTCATAACTAATTAACCGTAGCTCCTTTTTAAATAAACTTTTTATGTAAATGGGGTGGAAAAATGCCTAGATTAACATGGTCCACTTTATTTTCCTGTTTAACAACTCTAAAATTATGTAATAGGCAGAACAGTACCGAATCTAAAATATGCATATGGGGATTTTCCGGACTTGTTGTTTGTTACTTCCGGCCTCATTTAAATTTGCCTAGATAGGTAGTTTCATTATGCTTTACCTCTTGCCATGTTTAACAACATTTAATATTTTTTGGTAGCTTAAACGAGATCTACTAAATAATTGATGTGGTGTTTCGTCAATATGCAACTCATTGCATATTGATCTCCACTTAACTTGTAGTATTGTTTGTTGCACTTTGCCATGACATGCCTCTTTAAACCAGACATGCATCATACTTGATTGTGCATCATGCCATGATTATGCTCGTGTGTTTACCATGTTGTTTTTTCTTCCGGGTTGCCTTTGGTTTCGTTCGGAGTTGTGAGGATTCGTTCGACTACGTCCGCTTGTCTTCTTCATGGACTCGTTCTTCTTCCTTGCGGGATTTCAGGCAAGATGACCGCTACCCTGGATCTCACTACTATCATTGTTATGCTAGTTGCTTCGTTCTATCGCTATGCTGCGTTACCTATCTTGTGCTCTTCAAGCCTCCCAAATTGCCATGAACCTCTAACCTTTGACACCCTTCCTAGCAAACCGTTGCTTGGCTATGTTACCACTTTGCTCAGCTCTCTTATAGCGTTGCTAGTCGCAGGTGAAGTTGAAGATTGCTCCATGGTGGACAGGATTTTGGTTGGGATATCACAATATCTCTTATATTATTAATGCATCTATATATTTGGTAAAGGGTGGAAGGCTCGGCCTTATGCCTGGTGTTTTGTTCCACTCTTGCCGCCCTAGTTTCCGTCATACCGGTGTTATGTTCCCGGATTTTGCGTTCCTTACGCGGTCGGGTGATTTATGGGACCCCCTTGACAGTTCGCTTTGAATAAAACTCCTCCAGCAAGGCCCAACCTTGGTTTTATCATTTGCCTCACCACCACCTATATTTCCCTTGGGAGTAATTAACCCAAGGGTCATCTTTATTACAGCCCCCCCCCCCGGGCCAGTGCTTGTCTAAGTGTTGGTCCGAACCAGAGCCACTTGCAGCGCCACCTCGGGGAAACTCGAGGTCTGGTTTTAGTTGTACATAGTGTTCATCCGGTGTTGCCCTGAGAACGATATATGTGCAGCTCCTATCGGGATTGTCGGCACATCGGGCGGTCTTGCTGGTCTTGTTTTACCATTGTCGAAATGTCTTGTAAACCGGGATTTCGAGTCTGATCGGGTCTTCCTGGGAGAAGGTCTATTCCTTCGTTGATCGCGAGAGCTTGTCATGGGCTAAGTTGGGACACCCCTGCAGGGTATAATCTTTCGAAAGCCGTGCCTGCGGTTATAGACAGATGGGAATTTCTTAATGTCCGGTTGTAGATAACTTGACACCAGGTCCAAATTAAAACGCATCAACCGTGTGTGTAGCCGTGATGGTCTCTTCTCGGCGGAGTCCGGGAAGTGAACACGGTTTCTATGTTATGTTTGACGTAAGTAGGAGTTCAGGATCACTTCTTGATCATTACTAGTTGACGACCGTTCTGCTTGCTCTCTTCTCGCTCTTATTTGCTTATGTTAGCCACCATATATGCTTAGTCGCTGCTGCAGCCTCACCACTTTACCCCTTCTTTTCCCATTAAGCTTTGCTAGTCTTGATACCCATGGTAATGGGATTGCTGAGTCCTCGTGGCTCACAGGTTACTACAACAACAGTTGCAGGTACAGGTTTTGCGATGATCATGATGCGAGAGCGATGTTTGCTTGTCTTGGAGTTCTTCTTCTACTTCTTCTTTGATCAGGGGATAGGTTCTAGGTCGGCAGCCTGGGCTAGCAGGGTGGATGTCGTTGAGTTTCTGTTTGTAGTTTCATCCGTAGAAGGATGATGCTCTAATGTATTGTGATGTTGTATTCGTGTGGCATTGTATGCCTTATGTATGTATCCCCATCTATTATGTAATGTTCATGTAATGATATCCACCTTGCAAAAGCATTTCAATATGCGGGTCTATCCTTGGTGGGACCTTCGACTTCCTTTTGGATAGGCTCGCATATTGGGCGTGATAAGTTGGTATCAGAGCCTCGACCGACCATAGGAGCCCCCTTGTTTGTTGGCCGTTGTTGAGTCTAGAAGAAAACTATTTTGAGTCTTAGGATTATATATATCGGGGAGTAGGATTCTTTTTACTCCTCAGCCCCTTCGTCGCTCTGGTGAGGTCTCCTGACGTAGATATTTTGTCTTTCCACTCCTCAAATTTCACTATTTTTTTTAGGATCACGCGGGTATCTTGGAATCGTTCCGATGGTTTTGTGACGAGAGCATTGTTCTTGGTGCCTCTTGTCTATTATGTGGCATTGACCCGGGAGTTGAGCTCCGAGGTGTTGTCGTCACAATTTTATCGTTGCAGTTCTGGAATACCTGAGTTTTGCCGACATCGAAAATCTCTTTTATGCAGTTGTTGGTGAGATAACCTCGACGTCACGCAGTACTGGGGAGTTCGGGAGTATTGCCATAGCTCGTATAACGGATGCTTTTCGAAGGTTGAGGTACACGATTTCCGAAGGTTTCTTGGTTATGTGTTGACGGATGGATACAGCTGGATGTAGGGATTCTTAGTTTGGGTGAGATATATTGCTTCCCCTGTATCCCCAACACCAGATTGCATAACCAGAAAGTTTCGGGAGTTTATAGGTGGGAATTCAAGTAGCTCCTAGAATATCTTTCCGACAGATGCAAGATATGGGATTGGGTAAATCTCTATCATATGTATTTGTTCCGGCTTATTTCTGCAAGCCAAATCCTTTGTTTTGTTTTATTTGTGGTATTCGAGTTGCTTCAATGTCAAGTCTTGATTCCATACCTTGCAAGCGGTGTTCTCATATTTCTATGGGAGTACTAATCCTTCTTGATCACTGAGGTTGTCATGTCAACCCTTTTCCAACCGGTGTGCTTCTCTTCAAGTGGATCCGATCATTTTCAACATCCGCAAGATCAATTCTAAGTTTTCTCAATGGTGTTTGTTTCATCCATCCCAAGTTGCCTTTGTTTTCCCACCCTCCCACCCTTTTTCTTCAAGGACTCAGATTTCTTGACCAAGTTTCCTTTTATTCATGTGAATTCTCTTCACTCTTTTCAATCAATGTTATTTATCCGGTGATTCTCAAGAAGATACTAAGTAAGCTTCAAGTTTATTATTCTTCGTCTTTTTTTTCTCCGGTGGATTTAATTCAAGCTTTCAGTGTTGATCGTATTCCTTTCCTCGTGTCAAATGCTTTCTCATGTGGGTGCACCTCTCAATCACTCACCTCTGGCTATTCATGTGTTCCAGAGTGTTGAAGATATCTCAGAAGATTTGTGTTTCCATTCTTAATACGTTGAATCTATTTGGAGATTGTTATCTCATTCAAGATATTTAATTCAACCGGTGCAACCTCTCTTTAAAATCGTTCAACGGTGTATATTTTGAGTGGGACCTAACCCACAGGGCTTTTTCCAGGATCTTACTTGACTCTTCGAATTATCAGGAGCGATTCTCAAATTCATTTGAAAGTTTGACGTAAGAATGAAATATCATCAGTCAAATGTCTTTCTCCGAGATCTTTCAAATTATTTTCATCGTTGATTCAACCTTTCTATTATTCATTTCGGAGTATCTCAACAATTTATGGTGGTGTTTCTCGTCGTCATTTCTCGGATTTTGAAGACCGAAGAAGAGTTCCTCTTAAATCCTTACCCGTTCTTCCAAAGATGCGTAGTTCAAGCTTGATGCCATCCTCTCATAATTGTTTTCGATTGTGAGAATTCTTTTCAACTATCTGATGCATTTCAGGAGTCGCTTCCTTTCTTGATAATCCATATGCCATCATTTCTGAATATTACTCATTCTCAACCTTCAACTTTTGTTCTCCAAATCTTACCGGTGGATCATTCAAGTATTCTCTAATAAGTTCATGGCCTCTTCGTTCTCATGTATCTAAATCCCTTCAAGTATCTTCATTCATTTTCCAATTCTTCCCGGTGAATTGTGCCTTTGCTACTTTCATTTTCAATTCTTACGGTGGTTCGTTCAAGATTTCTCTTCATTCTTCATCGTATCAATTCATTCATTCATTCGTTGTTTCCAAACCCCACCAGTGGTTCCATCAATACCTTCTCAAGCTTGCACTATATCCCTCTAAATCATTTCTACAAGAATAAGTAGTATGCCAAATCCGTTGCTTGTCATCAATTTAAATTGGTGAAGGATAGGCATAACGTAATTCTTATTATTGTTTCATCCAAGTAATCTAGTTTCTTCTTTCCGGAGTTGTTCATCATGTCACATTTCCCGGTTCGAGATGTTTCATCTTTTCGTTTCCGGAGTTCCAAGTTTTCTCGGTTATATCGTCGCAAAGCTCCATCTAAATCATCGAAAGGCTTCACCTTGTGTTTTCAACTTCTCTTTCTTTTTATCATCCTTTTATTACCGGAGTTCTTCATGGAGGCTCTACATGATCGTTCGTCAAGGATTCTTTTCATTCTTCAATTTTTCTTCAAGATTTCTCTTGAAGTTATGATCCATCAAGCTATACTCTAAAATAAACATGGTGCTCAACACATGTTTTGTTTTGAGGCGTTCAAGTATTCTTCATCTTGCATTTCGAAGTGCAATTCGTTCTACCTTATCATTTGAGGTGGTGTTATGTCATTCTTGATAATTTTGAGTTCATGTTTCTTGATTCACATGTTCTCAAGAATGAGGTATTTTAAATCCATCAATCTCTTCTTTGGAGTTACCTTGGTATAGATTTCACCTAAAGCCTTCCCCTAAGGAATGTTGCTATTTGTGGTGCTTTTCAATGATCCAAGTTTTCTCCTATCCTCTCGGCGAAAGCAGTTTTCATCTCTTCGCTGATCTCAACCAAGCAATTGTTTCAGTTAGTGGCTGGTTGTCACCTCATCATTTTGAGATGTTTGCCATAAGCCCATAATAAGCTTGTGCTTTTCGTTGTTGATTTTCCAACAACTCCGTTCAATTCTTCTTTGCAAGGATGCTTTCCAAGTTCATTTCTGGCAGAAGATTTCATTTTCTTCTCCGTCCCTTTATCCCAACAATCTAACTTCTATTCTTTCATCCCGAAGGCATTGTGATGTTGCTCTCTTCACTCATCATCTCGATTTGAGGATCGTGTTCTTTCCATGCTTATCCATTTAACCGGAGTGTTGTGTCTATCATTCCTCTTTTAACCGGAGTCTCATCCAAGTGCTTTCATTTTGCCAAGTTCAAATTATATTTCATTCCATGTCCAACCGGAGTGTTGTATCATCTTTTCAATATCTTTTCAGCTTATCAAGTTTTCTTCTTTTTTCTACCGGAGTGCTGCCCGAATTCTTCCTCTCTCATCTTGTTTTAACCGGAGTGGTTTCGAATTCTATCTTGTCCATTAAACTCTTGATTCATGTCTTTGCAACCTTCAAGTTATCGTAATGTTCCTTGTTCCTCTTTTCTAACGGATTGTTTGCAATCTCGTTCATCTTCGTTGTTTTATTTCTTTCATTTAGCTCAACCTCTCAAGGTTCTTTGGTTTCACTCGTTTGTCAAAGAAGCAACTTAGTTTACCTCTTATCTTCCTCTTCCTTTTCCCTCCGGTGCCATCCTAGATCTCGGGACGAGATCCTCTCGTAGTGGTGGAGTGTTGTAACGCCCCGGATCCGATGCGCCAGGTGTCTGCCAGTTATTCGCCGTCGTTGCCATGTCATTTGCTTGCGTGTTGCATTTTGCCATGTCATCATCTGCATTTCATCTGCATGTTTTTCAAAACTTGCATCCGTTTGGGTTCCGCCAGTTCTCTCCGTTGTCCGTTCGGAGTCCAGACACACTCGCACGCGCCCGTGACACCTCCGAAATATTATTTTTATAAGTGGCATAAAAATGTTCTCGGAATGGGTTGCAACTTGTCGTGCGGTCTTATTATAGTGTAGACAGGACGCCTGCCAAGTTTCATCGCATTCAGAGTCCATCTGTTAGCCCAACCGTTAAAGTTACAGCAGCACTATAGCCGGTCTAGCGTCGGAGGTTTTCGGTATCCGGAAGCTGCCACCGGGTCGCTCTGTTTCTCTCTCTTCTCAGCTCGAGGCATTCTACACAGCCCACCTGCAGCCGCCTAGTCCCCCCCTCTGTCCGGAGCGCTCGATCACGATCCGAGGGTCTGAAAACCCCTCCTAACCCCTCAAACCCTAGCCCTACCTATATAAGGAAGCCTCCCCTTCCATTTTTGGCAGCAGCCAACCCCCCTCCTCAAAATCCGCGCCGCTGCCTTCCCTCTCCAAATCCGCGCCGGCCACCTTGCCTCTGCCACTTGGCGCGTAGCCATTGGCTGCGCCGCCACCGCGCCGCCGCCCGTGGCCACTCCCCGTGCGCCACGTCGCCCCAATCGCCCCACTTCGCCGCAGCCCAGATCCGGCCCGCCCCCGGGCCGCACCGGGCCCGCCCGCCCGAATCGTGCCGCCGCGCTCTCCCGCTCGCTCCGCCCGAGTTCCGCTCGCCCCGCGCTCGTCCTGCTCCCCGCACCAGAGGCCAACCCCGCCGCCTCGCCAGAGGACACGCGCCATCGCCGCAGGCGACCTCGACGCCCAGGCCAGATCCGCCGCCCTCTGCCTTCTTCTCCTTCTCCCCTCTCCTCCTCCCTCTAATCTCTCTCCTCCCCGCAGGAAACCGCGCCGCTACCGCCTGGGGATCTCGCCTCCAGCTCCGCCGCTGGAGCTCCCCGCCTCGTTCCGGCGCCGGGAATGGGCTCCCAACGCCCGGATCCGGCCTCCCCTCGCCGGATATAGCCTCCTCTGCCTCCCCATCGCTGAGAACCGCCGTCCTCTATCACCGTTGGATGCTGGCGCCGCCAGCCTCGTCCCCGTTCGAGAGAGACCACGACAGGCGTTACCGGCCACGTGGGCCGCCCCCCCCCCACGTGGGCCCCGGCCCAGCAGCGCCCGGCCAAGCCGGCCTGCCTCCTCCTCCTTCCGGGCCTTGGCCCAGGGTGAGCAGCCCCGCCCCCTCTCTTGTGGACTTTTGGGCCGACCAGATTCGGCCCTATCCAAGTTTTTTTCCCGCGGAACGGATTAGCTATTATTCCAGGATCTGCAGTTTTGCAAAAAAAACCTTAATGTTCATGCATCAATAATTAATTAACCATGCATCGGATTAAAACAAATTATATATGTAAATTGCTTAGAATTTCATCTAGTTTCATAATATGCCATTTTCATCCCATGTTAAAATGCTTAAAATGTTGTTTGTTTAATTTTGCTCAAATGCCATGTTAAAATGCTTTATTTCATAACTAATTAACCGTAGCTCCATTTTAAATAAACTTTATATGTAAATGGGGTGGGAAAATGCCTAGATTAACATGGTCCACTTTATTTTCCTGTTTAACAACTCTAAAATTATGTAATAGGCAGAACAGTACCGAATCTAAAATATGCATATGGGGATTTTCCGGACTTGTTGTTTGTTACTTCCGGCCTCATTTAAATTTGCCTAGATAGGTAGTTTCATTATGCTTTACCTCTTGCCATGTTTAACAACATTTAATATTGTTTGGTAGCTTAAACGAGATCAATTAAATAATTGATGTGGTGTTTCGTCAATATGCAACTCGTTGCATATTGATCTCCACTTAACTTGTAGTATTGTTTGTTGCACTTTGCCATGACATGCCTCTTTAAACCGGACATGCATCATACTTGATTGTGCATCATGCCATGATTATGCTCGTGTGTTTACCATGTTGTTTGTTTCTTCCGGGTTGCCTTCGGTTTCGTTCCGGAGTTGTGAGGATTCGTTCGACTACGTCCGCTTGTCTTCTTCATGGATTCGTTCTTCTTCCTTGCGGGATTTCAGGCAAGATGACCGCTACCCTGGATCTCACTACTATCATTGCTATGCTAGTTGCTTCGTTTTATCGCTATGCTGTGTTACCTATCTTTTGCTCTTCAAGCCTCCCAAATTGCCATGAACCTCTAACCTTTGACACCCTTCCTGGCAAACCGTTGCTTGGCTATGTTACCGCTTTGCTCAGCCCTCTTATAGCGTTGCTAGTCGCAGGTGAAGTTGAAGATTGCTCCATGGTGGACAGGATTTTGGTTGGGATATCATAATATATCTTATATTATTAATGCATCTATATATTTGGTAAAGGGTGGAAGGCTCGGCCTTATGCCTGGTGTTTTGTTCCACTCTTGCCGCCCTAGTTTCCGTCATACCGGTGTTATGTTCCCGGATTTTGCATTCCTTACGCGGTCGGGTGATTTGTGGGACCCCCTTGACAGTTCGCTTTGAATAAAACTCCTCCAGCAAGGCCCAACCTTGGTTTTACCATTTGCCTCACCACCACCTATATTTCCCTTGGGAGTAATTAACCCAAGGGTCATCTTTATTACAGCCCCCCCCCCCCGGGGCCAGTGCTTGTCTAAGTGTTGGTCCGAACCAGAGCCACTTGCAGCGCCACCTCGGGGAAACTCGAGGTCTGGTTTTAGTTGTATGTAGTGTTCATCCGGTGTTGCCCTGAGAACGAGATATGTGCAGCTCCTATCGGGATTGTCGGCGCATCGGGCGGTCTTGCTGGTCTTGTTTTACCATTGTCGAAATGTCTTGTAAACCGGGATTCCGAGTCTGATTGGGTCTTCCTGGGAGAAGGTCTATTCCTTCGTTGATCGCGAGAGCTTGTCATGGGCTAAGTTGGGACACCCCTGCAGGGTATAATCTTTCGAAAGTCGTGCCTGCGGTTATAGGCAGATGGGAATTTGTTAATGTCCGGTTGTAGATAACTTGACACCAGGTCCGAATTAAAATGCATCAACCGTGTGTGTAGCCGTGATGGTCTCTTCTCAGTGGAGTCCGGGAAGTGAACACGGTTTCTGTGTTATGTTTGACGTAAGTAGGAGTTCAGGATAACTTCTTGATCATTACTAGTTGACGACCGTTCTGCTTGCTCTCTTCTCGCTCTTATTTGCGTATGTTAGCCACCATATATGCTTAGTCGCTGCTGTAGCCTCACCACTTTACCCCTTCTTTTCCCTTTAAGCTTTGCTAGTCTTGATACCCATGGTAATGGGATTGCTGAGTCCTCATGGCTCACAGATTACTACAACAACAGTTGCAGGTACAGGTTTTGCGATGATCATGACGGGAGAGCGATGTTTGCTTATCTTGGAGTTCTTCTTCTGCTTCTTCTTCGATCAGGGGATAGGTTCCAAGTCGGCAGCCTGGGCTAGCAGGGTGGATGTCGTTGAGTTTCTGTTTGTGTTTCATCCATAGTCGGATGATGCTCTAATGTATTGTGATGTTGTATTCGTGTGGCATTGTATGCCTTATGTATGTATCCCCATCTATTATGTAATGTTCATGTAATGATATCCACCTTGCAAAAGCGTTTCAATATGCGGGTCTATCCTTGGTGGGACCTTCGAGTTCCTTTTGGATAGGGTCGCATATTGGGCGTGACATCGGTCCTTAACTGAAGACATTAAAAACCTTCATGTTAAGTATCAGGAACTTGAAAGTCGTCATGAATCTCTCTCAACCTCTCATGAAAAGCTTTCCTATGATTATCTTCAAAGAGAGCAAGAACTTGAGACATTGAGATCAGCTCATGAAGATCTTCAAAAGGAGAATGAGTCACTCCGCGCTCAACAGATCAATTCCGTTCAGGAAGGATTTGAACCACCATGTATAAAATGTCTTGAGCGTGATAATGATGTCTCTGTTGTTGAATGTTCAACTACTGCTACTGTTGTAGTATCTTCAACTGCTAATGTGGTAACTAACCCCTCTGCTGAGGATACCACTACTATTGCTGATGAGAATGCCAGATTGAAGTCATTGCTTGAGACAGGCATGTACAAAAGTCTCAAAGGGCATCATACACTATGTGATGTCCTCAAAAAGCAGATTTTGAACCGAAACCCTAGGAAAGAGGGTGTTGGGTTCGAGAGGAAAATGAATATTGATGGTTCTCACTGGATGCCTGAGCAGTACCCCAAAACCACATGGGTTGTTGCTAAGGAACCTTCAGTGGACCCATCTACCTTATCTGGCTTCACTAGTGCTAACCCAATTATCATTGATGAATCCTTTGATGCAAACTATAAACTGTTCAGGAATCAGAATGGTGAAGTGTTTGCCACGTATATTGGTACTAACTGCAGGAATGGACCACCTGTTAAGAAGATCTGGGTACCCAAGCGTTGTCTCGAAAGTCTTCCCTTGAATGTCGTCATGACACCACCAGGGAAGAAGACAAATCCTGGACCAAAGGCTTCATATGGTCCAAAGGCTTCATACAGACAGAGGACTCACCTAAGTCACCCTAACACTAATGTTTTGCAGGGAAATCATACTCAGACTTTTGAATATGAGTGTGTTTCTTCAAACCGCTATGTTCATAAGTCTAAGAACTTTTCTGCTTATTCTTGTGAGTATTATTCTCCTCCTGCAAGGCTATTTGCTAGGGCTCCAAAGCCAAAATACTCAGATGCTGCACTTAGACTCATTGCTTCTAAGCCACCCCTGAAGATGTGGGTGGTTAAGAAAACTTAACTCTCTTTTGCAGGGAAAGGTCTCCAACCGGAAATCAAAGGCGTCTGATGCTTATGCTTGGGACGTTAAACGTCTTGTGGGACACAAGATAAAATTTCCAAATGGTCTTACTATGTATTTCATCCCAGGATTCCTTGATACTCATCCTATCTATCCTAACCAAGATCTAAACTTTTATGTTACGCTTGTTCATCAAAAGTTTCTGCTTCAAAACTCTCTTGGTGAAGCCTATCCCCCAAACTGTACTATAGGATATGACACCTGAAGCTTCAGAATGGATTATGGATAGTGGTTGCACCAACCACATGACTGGTGATCGAAGTCTTCTGATGGATTCAACACTTCGCCCGTATGATAAAAGTCACATCACATTTGGTGACACTGGTAAAAGCAAGGTATTGGGTCTTGGTAGAGTTGCAATCTCGAAGGATCGGCACATGGATAAAGTGATGCTTGTTGAATCCCTTGGTTTCAACTTAATGTCTGTATCAATGCTATGTGATTTGAACATGATTGTGATATTTGGAAAATATCGTTGTCTTGTCCTTATGGTATCTGACAAATCTCTAGTCTTTGAAGGATATCGAAAAGATGATCTGTATATGGTAGATTTCTCAACAGGACCACAGTTAGCCGTATGTCTTCTAGCAAAAGCTTGAGAGTGTTGGCTCTGGCCTCGGAGGCTAGGACATGCGGGCATGAGGAACTTGTACACTCTCGCAAAGAAGAAGCATGTCATGGGCATCGAGGGCGTCAAGTTCAAGAAGGATCATCTGTGTGGTGCTTGTGAAGCTGGAAAGATGACTCGGGCCAAGCATCCCTCGAAGACAATCATGATGACATCTCAACCCTTCGAGCTGCTTCACATGGACTTATTCGTCCCTACTCACTACTCTACTCTTACTACCACTGCTTGTCTCTATGGTTTCGTTATTGTTGATGATTACTCAAGATATACATGGGTGCATATAATTCTTTACAAGACTGAAGTGCAGGATGTCTTCAACCGATTCGCCAATCATGCCATGACTAACTATGGCGTCAAGATCAAGCACATCAGAAGTGACAACGGCACAAAATTCAAGAACACCGGCCTCGACACTTATCTTGATACACTACACTACAAAAAAAAGACACATCCGTGACATTTTGGGCCAAACGAAATTTTTTCTGTCATACTTATGACACTTCTATGACGATAATTGTGACAAAACCCGGTATCATCATAGATGTGGTGGGCTCCTACTTCTATGACAAAAAATCATGACAGAAAATGGGCTTTTCATCCTGGGCGGGCCGGAGACGCAGCTGCATGACATTCTTTGGGTCGTCCATGACGGAAAAAACCGTGGTAGAAGCAAGGGCGAGGAAAATTTCGGCGAGTTCCCGGTTACGGTGGGTGGTTGGGGGCCGAGCGATGCGCGTTTCTCTCGTACACGTACACGTGTGTGTGCGAGGTGTTGGGCTCTAACTGAACCCGAGCAAGGCATTGGGCTTTAACTGAACCCGAGCGATGGCACTACAGGCTATGCATTACTGAACCCGAGCGATCGATCGATGGCTGTTAACTGAACCCGATCAAGCAATTCCTTCGCTACTGCTGCTTACTGAAGCCGATCAATGATGCCTCTGGAT